>NC_091222.1:9847865-10017865 GCF_040958095.1 Procambarus clarkii
TACAGACCGGATTAGAGGAAGAAAGGTGGCACAGAATCCTTACAGCATGTGAAGAAGTCTCTGACACTAATGCCCCCTTCACACTGGATGAGCTCAATCGGGCTAAGAAAAACTCCAAGGATACATCCCCTGGAGCCGACAAAATAACCTATAAAATTATTAGAAACCTCGGCCCAGAGGGAGACGATGCATACCTAAGGTTAATTAATTTAGCCTGGACTTCTCAAACTAGACCTTCTGCTTGTAATAGAGCAGACATTGTGCCGATCCCAAAACCCAAAGATCCAGCTAATCCCAGGCCCATCTCTCTCCAAAGCTGTGCAGCCAAGACGGCTGACAGAATGGCACTCAACAGACTGGAGTGGAAAATGCCTAAACTGCACCATGATATGTATGCCTATAGAAGAGGGGTTGGCACAGTGGAATGTATTACAACTCTGTTAGCCCACTTGAATGACAGACCAGGAATGCTGATATTCCTGGACCTCGAAAAAGCCTTTGAACTGGCTAGCGCCCCAGCTATTCTCTGCTGCCTCATTGACAAAGAGGTCAGAGGCAACCTGCTCTCCTGGACCAAAAACTGTCTCATAAACAGAGAAGCAAGAGTAAAATTTCATGGCACAGTCTCTGAGTACGAAAGACATGAAAATGGTACACCGCAAGGAGGTATTCTTAGCCCTCTTCTCTTCAACTGTTTAATGGAAAAAATAATGAGGTTGAAACTTCCACATCACTGCAGGCTGCTAAACTACGCGGACGACTTTGTCATCAACATAAAAGGAAGGGATGCGGCACGCCTTGCACCCAAATGCCTAGACTGCATCAGTAAAGAGGCAAAACAGATTGGGATCAAACTCAACCCCTCAAAGTCAAAGGCCATGCCCATAAAAATAGCGAAGCCCAACATCCAACTCACAGTACATGGTCAACCAATTGAATGGGTCGACATCTATCAGTATCTAAGAATCATCCTGGACACTCACATGAATTTTAATGCTGAGGTCACTTACTTGAGAGAGCGAACTGCGGACCGGACGGCAATCCTCAGGTCGCTAACCTCCCTCTCTGGAGGAGCCAATCTGCAAGTCCTTCGCACATACTATGTACAGACAGTCAGATCAGTGATCGATTATGCCGCACCTGCACTCACAAATCTATCACACCAACAGTGGAAAAAGCTTGAAGTTTCCCAAAACAATGCTATGAGAGCCGCACTGGGAGCCCCCATGTGGACCAGGCTTGAAACTCTTAGACTGGAGATGGGTCTGCCCTCTCTACAAGAAAGAATATCACAAAGGACAGCTACAATTATCAGTAAGATAATTATTTCTTCTGATCCAATCCCAGTACGGCAGGCCTTGGTGGTTGGACTAGGCCAAAACAATGGAAACTCTTGGGCTGCAAGAGCAGGAAAAGTCGTAAACAGACTACATTTAAAAAGCATGATTCTTGATTGAGAGGGTGATCATCCACACCCAAATTACACTCCTTCCGCACCGTGGGAAGAGCCTACTTTCAAAATTGTAATAGAAAGTCTCCCAATGAAAAAGGCTGCCTATGATCCGACAATCCTAAGGCGCATAATAGAAGAGCAAATGTATAGCATAGCAGTAGCAGGAGCCACCCACATCTTCATGGACGGATCGGTGGACACAGAATATGAGAGTGCTGGCGCTGTTCTTTGCACGGCCAGCATACAGGCATATTGGAGACTGGGAGGACTAGTATCATCAACCCAAACTGAGCTGTTTGCCATACAACAGGCATTTGCATATGTGATTGCAAAAAACACTCAAAATGCAATCATACACACAGACTCAAAAGCTGCACTTCAAATACTAGGACAAAAACAGTGGAAAGATAATGTGGAAATAATTACCACCATTTTGTATCTTGGAGCAGTCGCTAAAGGCAAAGGACTCAACATAACCTTAAACTGGATCCCATCCCATATTGGAATCCCATTAAATGAAAAAGCTGATGAAATTGCTAAATTGGCAACTCGTCATCCAGTGATACATAAAACAATTCAACCCAGCCTAGAGAACATAAAAAAATCATCACCAAAAAACTCTCACATCTCAACAAAGCCTTCCTGCACCAGAGAATAGCTGAAGGTTCGCCATCTGCAACATGGTATCTTCAGGCAACCAAATTAGAAAGGTTAAATATCCCAAAAGGAATCCACAGGGAAATAGCAGTTAGGTTATATAGACTACGTCTAGGTTACAGATGCAACTGGGAGATTGGTGAACCCCGACAGAGAGAGTGCATCTTCTGCCAAACTGTCACAGAAAAGCCATTACTTCACTATCTTCTGGAATGTGAAGCAACCAATGACCTTAGAAGAGCTTTAAGAGTTCCTGAATCATGCAGTGGCCACCCTGAAGCCATCAACACAGCCACTCTCCTGGACAACAGAGGTGTCCAGCAGCTGGACACCCTCATAAAGACTGTGAAGCAGTATCCTCCCCCGCGATAACAGCTTGATGGTTAAATGCAACCTTAGAATACTGAGAAAAAAAATTGTACCACTTACGGGCTATTCATGCCCATCCCACCTCTTGGGTGGGTTAATCTTAATCAATCAATCATTAAGCTCTATTCAGTTAAAGTTGTGTGTGTGTGTGTGTGTAAACTAAAGTCTTTGAAAATGTAATAAGTTTTACAAAACGCACTCAAGTGTCGCGTCAGACTAGAAATAAAAATGAATTTTGGAGAATTGATTTTTGAATTACCATCAACAGTGAAAAGAAACGTTAGAAAGATCGAGAAAATTCGTGTTAGAATTATTAATATTACTTTTTTGGTCATATATATATATATATATATATATATATATATATATATATATATATATATATATATATATATATATATATATATATATATATATATATATATATATATATATATATATATGCCTATACTTGCATAAACCACAAGTGAAGATAAACAATCTTTGGACAACACCCACCAGTGGGACTCGAACCCAGAAAGCACAACTACCTTCCAGTAGCTGGCATAACTAGTATGCTTTAACCCACTACGCCATCAGACCTTACAAAAGAAGTAGATAGTTCGAGATATATATCTCAAACATCTCTACCTCCCGAAGGCACCAGATGAGTGAGGGGTCAGTCTGCATTTTTCGTCAAGCCACTGTCAATGTGAGAGAACTCGTGTCCAGCTTATAAGCCTATACTTGCATAAACCACAAGTGAAGATAAACAATCTTTGGACAACACCCACCAGTGGGACTCGAACCCAGAAAGCACAACTACCTTCCAGTAGCTGGCATAACTAGTATGCTTTAACCCACTACGCCATCAGACCTTACAAAAGAAGTAGATAGTTCGAGATATATATCTCAAACATCTCTACCTCCCGAAGGCACCAGATGAGTGAGGGGTCAGTCTGCATTTTTCGTCAAGCCACTGTCAATGTGAGAGAACTCGTGTCCAGCTTATAAGCCTATACTTGCATAAACCACAAGTGAAGATAAACAATCTTTGGACAACACCCACCAGTGGGACTCGAACCCAGAAAGCACAACTACCTTCCAGTAGCTGGCATAACTAGTATGCTTTAACCCACTACGCCATCAGACCTTACAAAAGAAGTAGATAGTTCGAGATATATATCTCAAACATCTCTACCTCCCGAAGGCACCAGATGAGTGAGGGGTCAGTCTGCATTTTTCGTCAAGCCACTGTCAATGTGAGAGAACTCGTGTCCAGCTTATAAGCCTATACTTGCATAAACCACAAGTGAAGATAAACAATCTTTGGACAACACCCACCAGTGGAACTCGAACCCAGAAAGCACAACTACCTTCCAGTAGCTGGCATAACTAGTATGCTTTAACCCACTACGCCATCAGACCTTACAAAAGAAGTAGATAGTTCGAGATATATATCTCAAACATCTCTACCTCCCGAAGGCACCAGATGAGTGAGGGGTCAGTCTGCATTTTTCGTCAAGCCACTGTCAATGTGAGAGAACTCGTGTCCAGCTTATAAGCCTATACTTGCATAAACCACAAGTGAAGATAAACAATCTTTGGACAACACCCACCAGTGGGACTCGAACCCAGAAAGCACAACTACCTTCCAGTAGCTGGCATAACTAGTATGCTTTAACCCACTACGCCATCAGACCTTACAAAAGAAGTAGATAGTTCGAGATATATATCTCAAACATCTCTACCTCCCGAAGGCACCAGATGAGTGAGGGGTCAGTCTGCATTTTTCGTCAAGCCACTGTCAATGTGAGAGAACTCGTGTCCAGCTTATAAGCCTATACTTGCATAAACCACAAGTGAAGATAAACAATCTTTGGACAACACCCACCAGTGGGACTCGAACCCAGAAAGCACAACTACCTTCCAGTAGCTGGCATAACTAGTATGCTTTAACCCACTACGCCATCAGACCTTACAAAAGAAGTAGATAGTTCGAGATATATATCTCAAACATCTCTACCTCTCGAAGGCACCAGATGAGTGAGGGGTCAGTCTGCATTTTTCGTCAAGCCACTGTCAATGTGAGAGAACTCGTGTCCAGCTTATAAGCCTATACTTGCATAAACCACAAGTGAAGATAAACAATCTTTGGACAACACCCACCAGTGGGACTCGAACCCAGAAAGCACAACTACCTTCCAGTAGCTGGCATAACTAGTATGCTTTAACCCACTACGCCATCAGACCTTACAAAAGAAGTAGATAGTTCGAGATATATATCTCAAACATCTCTACCTCCCGAAGGCACCAGATGAGTGAGGGGTCAGTCTGCATTTTTCGTCAAGCCACTGTCAATGTGAGAGAACTCGTGTCCAGCTTATAAGCCTATACTTGCATAAACCACAAGTGAAGATAAACAATCTTTGGACAACACCCACCAGTGGGACTCGAACCCAGAAAGCACAACTACCTTCCAGTAGCTGGCATAACTAGTATGCTTTAACCCACTACGCCATCAGACCTTACAAAATAAGTAGATAGTTCGAGATATATATCTCAAACATCTCTACCTCCCGAAGGCACCAGATGAGTGAGGGGTCAGTCTGCATTTTTCGTCAAGCCACTGTCAATGTGAGAGAACTCGTGTCCAGCTTATAAGCCTATACTTGCATAAACCACAAGTGAAGATAAACAATCTTTGGACAACACCCACCAGTGGGACTCGAACCCAGAAAGCACAACTACCTTCCAGTAGCTGGCATAACTAGTATGCTTTAACCCACTACGCCATCAGACCTTACAAAAGAAGTAGATAGTTCGAGATATATATCTCAAACATCTCTACCTCCCGAAGGCACCAGATGAGTGAGGGGTCAGTCTGCATTTTTCGTCAAGCCACTGTCAATGTGAGAGAACTCGTGTCCAGCTTATAAGCCTATACTTGCATAAACCACAAGTGAAGATAAACAATCTTTGGACAACACCCACCAGTGGGACTCGAACCCAGAAAGCACAACTACCTTCCAGTAGCTGGCATAACTAGTATGCTTTAACCCACTACGCCATCAGACCTTACAAAAGAAGTAGATAGTTCGAGATATATATCTCAAACATCTCTACCTCCCGAAGGCACCAGATGAGTGAGGGGTCAGTCTGCATTTTTCGTCAAGCCACTGTCAATGTGAGAGAACTCGTGTCCAGCTTATAAGCCTATACTTGCATAAACCACAAGTGAAGATAAACAATCTTTGGACAACACCCACCAGTGGGACTCGAACGCAGAAAGCACAACTACCTTCCAGTAGCTGGCATAACTAGTATGCTTTAACCCACTACGCCATCAGACCTTACAAAAGAAGTAGATAGTTCGAGATATATATCTCAAACATCTCTACCTCCCGAAGGCACCAGATGAGTGAGGGGTCAGTCTGCATTTTTCGTCAAGCCACTGTCAATGTGAGAGAACTCGTGTCCAGCTTATAAGCCTATACTTGCATAAACCACAAGTGAAGATAAACAATCTTTGGACAACACCCACCAGTGGGACTCGAACCCAGAAAGCACAACTACCTTCCAGTAGCTGGCATAACTAGTATGCTTTAACCCACTACGCCATCAGACCTTACAAAAGAAGTAGATAGTTCGAGATATATATCTCAAACATCTCTACCTCCCGAAGGCACCAGATGAGTGAGGGGTCAGTCTGCATTTTTCGTCAAGCCACTGTCAATGTGAGAGAACTCGTGTCCAGCTTATAAGCCTATACTTGCATAAACCACAAGTGAAGATAAACAATCTTTGGACAACACCCACCAGTGGGACTCGAACCCAGAAAGCACAACTACCTTCCAGGAGCTGGCATAACTAGTATGCTTTAACCCACTACGCCATCAGACCTTACAAAAGAAGTAGATAGTTCGAGATATATATCTCAAACATCTCTACCTCCCGAAGGCACCAGATGAGTGAGGGGTCAGTCTGCATTTTTCGTCAAGCCACTGTCAATGTGAGAGAACTCGTGTCCAGCTTATAAGCCTATACTTGCATAAACCACAAGTGAAGATAAACAATCTTTGGACAACACCCACCAGTGGGACTCGAACCCAGAAAGCACAACTACCTTCCAGTAGCTGGCATAACTAGTATGCTTTAACCCACTACGCCATCAGACCTTACAAAAGAAGTAGATAGTTCGAGATATATATCTCAAACATCTCTACCTCCCGAAGGCACCAGATGAGTGAGGGGTCAGTCTGCATTTTTCGTCAAGCCACTGTCAATGTGAGAGAACTCGTGTCCAGCTTATAAGCCTATACTTGCATAAACCACAAGTGAAGATAAACAATCTTTGGACAACACCCACCAGTGGGACTCGAACCCAGAAAGCACAACTACCTTCCAGTAGCTGGCATAACTAGTATGCTTTAACCCACTACGCCATCAGACCTTACAAAAGAAGTAGATAGTTCGAGATATATATCTCAAACATCTCTACCTCCCGAAGGCACCAGATGAGTGAGGGGTCAGTCTGCATTTTTCGTCAAGCCACTGTCAATGTGAGAGAAATCGTGTCCAGCTTATAAGCCTATACTTGCATAAACCACAAGTGAAGATAAACAATCTTTGGACAACACCCACCAGTGGGACTCGAACCCAGAAAGCACAACTACCTTCCAGTAGCTGGCATAACTAGTATGCTTTAACCCACTACGCCATCAGACCTTACAAAAGAAGTAGATAGTTCGAGATATATATCTCAAACATCTCTACCTCCCGAAGGCACCAGATGAGTGAATTCTGGGTTCGAGTCCCACTGGTGGGTGTTGTCCAAAGATTGTTTATCTTCACTTGTGGTTTATGCAAGTATAGGCTTATAAGCTGGACACGAGTTCTCTCACATTGACAGTGGCTTGACGAAAAATGCAGACTGACCCCTCACTCATCTGGTGCCTTCGGGAGGTAGAGATGTTTGAGATATATATCTCGAACTATCTACTTCTTTTGTAAGGTCTGATGGCGTAGTGGGTTAAAGCATACTAGTTATGCCAGCTACTGGAAGGTAGTTGTGCTTTCTGGGTTCGAGTCCCACTGGTGGGTGTTGTCCAAAGATTGTTTATCTTCACTTGTGGTTTATGCAAGTATAGGCTTATAAGCTGGACACGAGTTCTCTCACATTGACAGTGGCTTGACGAAAAATGCAGACTGACCCCTCACTCATCTGGTGCCTTCGGGAGGTAGAGATGTTTGAGATATATATCTCGAACTATCTACTTCTTTTGTAAGGTCTGATGGCGTAGTGGGTTAAAGCATACTAGTTATGCCAGCTACTGGAAGGTAGTTGTGCTTTCTGGGTTCGAGTCCCACTGGTGGGTGTTGTCCAAAGATTGTTTATCTTCACTTGTGGTTTATGCAAGTATAGGCTTATAAGCTGGACACGAGTTCTCTCACATTGACAGTGGCTTGACGAAAAATGCAGACTGACCCCTCACTCATCTGGTGCCTTCGGGAGGTAGAGATGTTTGAGATATATATCTCGAACTATCTACTTCTTTTGTAAGGTCTGATGGCGTAGTGGGTTAAAGCATACTAGTTATGCCAGCTACTGGAAGGTAGTTGTGCTTTCTGGGTTCGAGTCCCACTGGTGGGTGTTGTCCAAAGATTGTTTATCTTCACTTGTGGTTTATGCAAGTATAGGCTTATAAGCTGGACACGAGTTCTCTCACATTGACAGTGGCTTGACGAAAAATGCAGACTGACCCCTCACTCATCTGGTGCCTTCGGGAGGTAGAGATGTTTGAGATATATATCTCGAACTATCTACTTCTTTTGTAAGGTCTGATGGCGTAGTGGGTTAAAGCATACTAGTTATGCCAGCTACTGGAAGGTAGTTGTGCTTTCTGGGTTCGAGTCCCACTGGTGGGTGTTGTCCAAAGATTGTTTATCTTCACTTGTGGTTTATGCAAGTATAGGCTTATAAGCTGGACACGAGTTCTCTCACATTGACAGTGGCTTGACGAAAAATGCAGACTGACCCCTCACTCATCTGGTGCCTTCGGGAGGTAGAGATGTTTGAGATATATATCTCGAACTATCTACTTCTTTTGTAAGGTCTGATGGCGTAGTGGGTTAAAGCATACTAGTTATGCCAGCTACTGGAAGGTAGTTGTGCTTTCTGGGTTCGAGTCCCACTGGTGGGTGTTGTCCAAAGATTGTATATATATATATATATGTCGTACCTAGTAGCCAGAACGCACTTCTGAGCCTACTATTCAAGGCCCGATTTGCCTAATAAGCCAAGTTTTCATGAATTAATTGTTTTCCGGCTACCTAACCTACCTAACCTAACCTAACCTAACTTTTTCGGCTACCTAACCTAACCTAACCTCTAAAGATAGGTTAGGTTAGGTTAGGTAGGGTTGGTTAGGTTTGGTCATATATCTACGTTAATTTTAACTACAATAAAAAAAAATGACCTCATACATAATGAAATGTGTAGCTTTATCATTTCAAAATAAAAAAATTAGAGAAAATATATTAATACAGGAAAACTTGGCTTATTAGGCAAATCGGGCCTTGAATAGTAGGCTCAGAAGTGCGTTCTGGCTACTAGGTATGACATATATAGATAGATATATATATATATATATATATATATATATATATATATATATATATATATATATATTATATATATATATATATATATATATATATATATATATATATATATATATATATATATTGTGACGATAATCTCTTTCAAGAGAGATTGAGCCTGCTCTTCCCTACAAAGTACGTCAATATACAAGATAATATAGAAGATACGTCCAGCAAGTATCGCCAAATGTTTTGCCCAGAGAGCAAATCGTACCCAGCACACAGTGACACCTGCTACCTACCACCGCCGTAACCAGCAAACTGCTCATCCTTTGCCTGCCTGTCACTGATTTGGCTGGTGTCCCGTCGCACCTGCCCTCCGCCTCCGCCACAAGTTGACGTCTGGGCTGCAGTGCGCTAATATCGCCAGAATATCTCAGTGCTCCAAGCAGTTGACATCTCTCGCTGCTAGACTAAGCCTTGGCTTTCGTGTACTAAGGGAGGTGGCAGCTCGAAGCCAATATTCCAGCATCACTAATATTTTATTTTGCTATCACTGTAACTCACTTGTCTTAACGTAACTTTTCATTTGCCAGTGATTATTCATATTATTTTGTTTGTTGACTTGTCATTCATATTTTATGTGCTTAACTTTATTCATGTCTTGTTTTTCTAAAATAATTAAAATTTCATTGTAAATTTACTTGTGTTTTGTGTGTCTTCCCATTACCTTACCACAGACGAAAGCTTCAGCTTTTCTCTTTTTTTTCTATTATGTGACGAGGCCCTGCCGCTAGCTTTTGAAACAGCCAACACCAACGCTCTACCGTCACAATATATATATATATATATATATATATATATATATATATATATATATATATATATATATATATATATATATATATATATATATATATATATAACTGAAAACTCACACCCCAGAAGTGACTCGAACCCATACTCCCAGGAGCAACGCAACTGGTATGTACAAGACGCCTTAATCCACTTGACCATCACGACCGGACAAAATGAGGTGATAGCCGAGGCTATTTGAACCACCCCACCGCCGGCACTCGGATAGTAATCTTGGGCATAGCATTTTACCAAATCACCTCATTCTTTGGGGCACACGTGAGGAACACAAATGCGAACAAGCCTGAATGGTCCCCAGGACAATATGCAACTGAAAACTCACACCCCAGAAGTGACTCGAACCCATACTCCCAGGAGCAACGCAACTGGTATGTACAAGACGCCTTAATCCACTTGACCATCACGACCGGACAAAATGAGGTGATAGCCGAGGCTATTTGAACCACCCCACCGCCGGCACTCGGATAGTAATCTTGGGCATAGCATTTTACCAAATCACCTCATTCTTTGGGGCACACGTGAGGAACACAAATGCGAACAAGCCTGAATGGTCCCCAGGACAATATGCAACTGAAAACTCACACCCCAGAAGTGACTTGAACCCATACTCCCAGGAGCAACGCAACTGGTATGTACAAGACGCCTTAATCCACTTGACCATCACGACCGGACAAAATGAGGTGATAGCCGAGGCTATTTGAACCACCCCACCGCCGGCACTCGGATAGTAATCTTGGGCATAGCATTTTACCAAATCACCTCATTCTTTGGGGCACACGTGAGGAACACAAATGCGAACAAGCCTGAATGGTCCCCAGGACAATATGCAACTGAAAACTCACACCCCAGAAGTGACTCGAACCCATACTCCCAGGAGCAACGCAACTGGTATGTACAAGACGCCTTAATCCACTTGACCATCACGACCGGACAAAATGAGGTGATAGCCGAGGCTATTTGAACCACCCCACCGCCGGCACTCGGATAGTAATCTTGGGCATAGCATTTTACCAAATCACCTCATTCTTTGGGGCACACGTGAGGAACACAAATGCGAACAAGCCTGAATGGTCCCCAGGACAATATGCAACTGAAAACTCACACCCCAGAAGTGACTCGAACCCATACTCCCAGGAGCAACGCAACTGGTATGTACAAGACGCCTTAATCCACTTGACCATCACGACCGGACAAAATGAGGTGATAGCCGAGGCTATTTGAACCACCCCACCGCCGGCACTCGGATAGTAATCTTGGGCATAGCATTTTACCAGATCACCCCATTCTTTGGGGCACACGTGAGGAACACAAATGCGAACAAGCCTGAATGGTCCCCAGGACAATATGCAACTGAAAACTCACACCCCAGAAGTGACTCGAACCCATACTCCCAGGAGCAACGCAACTGGTATGTACAAGACGCCTTAATCCACTTGACCATCACGACCGGACAAAATGAGGTGATAGCCGAGGCTATTTGAACCACCCCACCGCCGGCACACGGATAGTAATCTTGGGCATAGCATTTTACCAAATCACCTCATTCTTTGGGGCACACGTGAGGAACACAAATGCGAACAAGCCTGAATGGTCCCCAGGACAATATGCAACTGAAAACTCACACCCCAGAAGTGACTCGAACCCATACTCCCAGGAGCAACGCAACTGGTATGTACAAGACGCCTTAATCCTTAAGTGGATTAAGGCGTCTTGTACATACCAGTTGCGTTGCTCCTGGGAGTATGGGTTCGAGTCACTTCTGGGGTGTGAGTTTTCAGTTGCATATTGTCCTGGGGACCATTCAGGCTTGTTCGCATTTGTGTTCCTCACGTGTGCCCCAAAGAATGAGGTGATTTGGTAAAATGCTATGCCCAAGATTACTATCCGAGTGCCGGCGGTGGGGTGGTTCAAATAGCCTCGGCTATCACCTCATTTTGTCCGGTCGTGATGGTCAAGTGGATTAAGGCGTCTTGTACATACCAGTTGCGTTGCTCCTGGGAGTATGGGTTCGAGTCACTTCTGGGGTGTGAGTTTTCAGTTGCATATTGTCCTGGGGACCATTCAGGCTTGTTCGCATTTGTGTTCCTCACGTGTGCCCCAAAGAATGAGGTGATTTGGTAAAATGCTATGCCCAAGATTACTATCCGAGTGCCGGCGGTGGGGTGGTTCAAATAGCCTCGGCTATCACCTCATTTTGTCCGGTCGTGATGGTCAAGTGGATTAAGGCGTCTTGTACATACCAGTTGCGTTGCTCCTGGGAGTATGGGTTCGAGTCACTTCTGGGGTGTGAGTTTTCAGTTGCATATTGTCCTGGGGACCATTCAGGCTTGTTCGCATTTGTGTTCCTCACGTGTGCCCCAAAGAATGAGGTGATTTGGTAAAATGCTATGCCCAAGATTACTATCCGAGTGCCGACGGTGGGGTGGTTCAAATAGCCTCGGCTATCACCTCATTTTGTCCGGTCGTGATGGTCAAGTGGATTAAGGCGTCTTGTACATACCAGTTGCGTTGCTCCTGGGAGTATGGGTTCGAGTCACTTCTGGGGTGTGAGTTTTCAGTTGCATATTGTCCTGGGGACCATTCAGGCTTGTTCGCATTTGTGTTCCTCACGTGTGCCCCAAAGAATGAGGTGATTTGGTAAAATGCTATGCCCAAGATTACTATCCGAGTGCCGGCGGTGGGGTGGTTCAAATAGCCTCGGCTATCACCTCATTTTGTCCGGTCGTGATGGTCAAGTGGATTAAGGCGTCTTGTACATACCAGTTGCGTTGCTCCTGGGAGTATGGGTTCGAGTCACTTCTGGGGTGTGAGTTTTCAGTTGCATATTGTCCTGGGGACCATTCAGGCTTGTTCGCATTTGTGTTCCTCACGTGTGCCCCAAAGAATGAGGTGATTTGGTAAAATGCTATGCCCAAGATTACTATCCGAGTGCCGGCGGTGGGGTGGTTCAAATAGCCTCGGCTATCACCTCATTTTGTCCGGTCGTGATGGTCAAGTGGATTAAGGCGTCTTGTACATACCAGTTGCGTTGCTCCTGGGAGTATGGGTTCGAGTCACTTCTGGGGTGTGAGTTTTCAGTTGCATATTGTCCTGGGGACCATTCAGGCTTGTTCGCATTTGTGTTCCTCACGTGTGCCCCAAAGAATGAGGTGATTTGGTAAAATGCTATGCCCAAGATTACTATCCGAGTGCCGGCGGTGGGGTGGTTCAAATAGCCTCGGCTATCACCTCATTTTGTCCGGTCGTGATGGTCAAGTGGATTAAGGCGTCTTGTACATACCAGTTGCGTTGCTCCTGGGAGTATGGGTTCGAGTCACTTCTGGGGTGTGAGTTTTCAGTTGCATATTGTCCTGGGGACCATTCAGGCTTGTTCGCATTTGTGTTCCTCACGTGTGCCCCAAAGAATGAGGTGATTTGGTAAAATGCTATGCCCAAGATTACTATCCGAGTGCCGGCGGTGGGGTGGTTCAAATAGCCTCGGCTATCACCTCATTTTGTCCGGTCGTGATGGTCAAGTGGATTAAGGCGTCTTGTACATACCAGTTGCGTTGCTCCTGGGAGTATGGGTTCGAGTCACTTCTGGGGTGTGAGTTTTCAGTTGCATATTGTCCTGGGGACCATTCAGGCTTGTTCGCATTTGTGTTCCTCACGTGTGCCCCAAAGAATGAGGTGATTTGGTAAAATGCTATGCCCAAGATTACTATCCGAGTGCCGGCGGTGGGGTGGTTCAAATAGCCTCGGCTATCACCTCATTTTGTCCGGTCGTGATGGTCAAGTGGATTAAGGCGTCTTGTACATACCAGTTGCGTTGCTCCAGGGAGTATGGGTTCGAGTCACTTCTGGGGTGTGAGTTTTCAGTTGTATATAGTCCTGGGGACCATTCAGGCTTGTTTGCATTTGTGTTCCTCACGTGTGCCCCAAAGAATGAGGTGATTTGATAAAATGCTATGCCCAAGATTACCATCCGAGTGCCGGCGGGGAAGTGGTTCATATAGCCTCGGCTATCACTTCCTTATGTCCGGTCGTGATGGTCAAGCGGATTAAGGCGTCCCTGTACATACCAGTTGTGGGAGTATGGGTTCGAGTCACTTCTGGGGTGTGAGTTTTCAGTTGTATATAGTCCTGGGGACCATTCAGGCTTGTTTGCATTTGTGTTCCTCACGTGTGCCCCAAAGAATGAGGTGATTTGATAAAATGCTATGCCCAAGATTACCATCCGAGTGCCGGCGGGGAAGTGGTTCATATAGCCTCGGCTATCACTTCCTTATGTCCGGTCGTGATGGTCAAGCGGATTAAGGCGTCCCTGTACATACCAGTTGTGGGAGTATGGGTTCGAGTCACTTCTGGGGTGTGAGTTTTCAGTTGTATATAGTCCTGGGGACCATTCAGGCTTGTTTGCATTTGTGTTCCTCACGTGTGCCCCAAAGAATGAGGTGATTTGATAAAATGCTATGCCCAAGATTACCATCCGAGTGCCGGCGGGGAAGTGGTTCATATAGCCTCGGCTATCACTTCCTTATGTCCGGTCGTGATGGTCAAGCGGATTAAGGCGTCCCTGTACATACCAGTTGTGGGAGTATGGGTTCGAGTCACTTCTGGGGTGTGAGTTTTCAGTTATATATATATATATATATATATATATATATATATATATATATATATATATATATATATATATATATAGAAGGGAGTACCACCTCTAGCTGGAAGAAGGGGGACCCATAGCCTCGGAGGAAACCACGCATAACGCATTAGAGGGAATGTTTAGATCCCCTCCAATACAGTTTCTGTGTGCTTTTCTCCTACCACCCCCTTCCTTTTTTATTTTTTGTGCTTTATTATGCATTTGATGGTTACAAGATATACATGGGTTGATACATTCATTCCTCATCATTCCTCCAGTTTGTCCAGGTCGTCCTGTAGTCTCTGGCTATATTCATCTGTCTTGATTCTTCTCATAATTTTTGCATCATTAGCAACATTGAGTGGAATGAGCCTTAAAACTTCTGAAAGATCGTTTACATATATCAGAAACTGGATGGGTTCAAGAACAGAGCCGTGTGGGATTTCTCTGGTGACATCTCTCCACTCTGATGTCTCCCCCGCACATTTATTCGCTGTTTCCCGTTGCTTAGATATTCTCTTATCCACTGGATCACCTTGCCTTTTGCTCCAGCTTATGTAACAGCCTTTATTGGGGTACTGTGTCAAAGGCTTTCTGACAGTCCAAGAAAATGCAGTTGTGTGTACGTGTGTGTAAACGGTAATTTGATGGCCACAAGGAGTTGGGTGGGTATTGAGTGTCGTTAATGAACGTCGGCTGAGGTTTGAGCTCCACTTCACACCTGTCGTTGAGAGTGACATGGTCCCTCGCCGCGTGCGCGCATCCTGAGTAGCATGCTGGACTCAATACACCTGTCATGGAAGCGCCTACACCTGCCTGCTACATCAACACGGCCCCACACGCGGCACTGCCTGAGTCGTCCTCGACATGTAAGAGTGTATAAAAAAAGACGAAGCATAGGTTCAGGCTCCAAGTAAATTAATGAGTTTTAAAACTCAGCAGAAGTCTCATGTGTGGTGACTTTAATTTTTCACCCATTCGTTGATAACCAGAGAACGCTTGAATTAGTGTCGGGTTAGCACCGAGATTATGAAGGTGCTCATCACTGAACCTTTTCATCTGAGTTGAACCTCATCCACTGAGCAACAGTGGAAGCCTTCAGGTGTGTCACTGTTACGGCCATAGTGGGACGCAACCGGGTTCTTTTCTGATGTTATTAGGGATTGAGTATCCGGCCCCAAGTTAGTAGAGGCTTTCAAGGGGTGTGTTCCGTAACGCAATTTAAATTAAAGGGGGAGGGATACAAATGTTCTGATTTATATATATATATATATATTCCACCACCATAAATAAATATATAACAGTCACACGGGGGTTATAAATATACTATAATATACAGAGTTGTCTTCCTCTGAAGACACTGGATGCTCCACGGTGCACACTTTGGGTAGCCCTGTCCCCTTCTTCGTGGCCCATGATGAATCCTCTATGATTCTCTTGGCAAATCTACCCTGGCCACAGGCCAGCCAAATCACAGTCCCACTGGGTGCTCCGTCGTGGAGGCCTTCAACCACAATCCAGCCTGTAGCTGGCAGGTACCGATCAGCTCCGCTGTGTAGGCCACTCCACGACCGATACTAGGGTTGCGAGCCCTAGGCAGGAGCCTCGTGTGATCCCGCTGATCACTCTCCTCACATAAGCACCACTGAGGGGCCTCGTAGCCTGGTGGATAGCGCGCAGGATTCGTAATTCTGTGGTGCGGGTTCGATTCCCGCACGAGGCAGAAACAAATGGGCAAAGTTTCTTTCACCCTGAATGCCCCTGTTACCTAGCAGTAAATAGGTACCTGGGAGTTAGTCAGCTGTCACGGGCTGCTTCCTGGGGTGTGTGTGTGTGTGTGGTGTGGGAAAAAAAAAAAAAGTAGTTAGTAAACAGTTGATTGACAGTTGAGAGGCGGGCCGAAAGAGCAAAGCTCAACCCCCGTAAAAACACAACTAGTAAACACAGTGGCTAGTCTCTTCCACCAGCCAGCCCCGGATAAGGCGATTCCTGATACTGCCACATCACAGGCAGGCTAATACTCTCAACAGAGTTCGTCCGGGGGTGACTTACAACTTCTTCAGCAGACTCGTGGAGAGACCTTGGCTGCCTTGGGTAGACTGCTACATCGTCCAATACAGCAGTCCCAGGTCGACTCCTGGGACTGTAATCAGACACGTCATTAGTACTGGGACTAGGGAACCTCACTTACAGGCTTAGACACAAACGCCCACCTCTTCATTCCATAGATGGCGTTGCTGTCTAAGCGCCACCTCACCAGAGGTCAGCAGCGGCTATGTTATGAGCTGATTAAGATGGGAATCCAGCACCTGTGGCCGGTATATCCTGTCCTCATGGCGTTGTCCATTTGGAGTGGGTTTCGGGAACGGACTCACAGATGGCGTTGTCGTCCCTGCTCCGTGCTCCGACGCTGGACTCGGGTCCGTAACAGTCACTCCTTAATCAAAGGTGACCACACTTGATTGACTGACACATTTTAGACTAAATGTTGTTGAGAGAACGCGTCAAGTGCTATATTGGAGCACATGGTAATATGTTTCATTTTTGCATGCAGCTTTGATTGTGTTCCGACCCTATTGTATGTCCTATTAATTGACTGCAGTGATTATGAAGCAATAATTTCACACGTTTTCACTAACGTGTTATGACTGGCAACCCTTGTGAAGTGAGTTGAGATTGTGAGTCTAACTGTACCAACTTTATGGGAATGCATTTCTAGCTTAGTGTTTGCCTAGATTTTGTTATGACATTTGTATTAAAGTAAAGATTCCCAAGTTGCTGTACTGAATGAAAAACTTGTTAATAAACATGCTAGTTTTAACCCATCTTTCCATCAGATATCTCTCTTAGTGATACTGACTGTTGTCAGTGGCCCAGTGCTGGACATTCATCTTATTAATGAGTTCAATGATAGAACCTTAGCATCCTTCATTACATGCAAGGGTGACGGAACAACCTCTATCACGATCCTTTAGGAACCTGTCATGAGGAGGCTAACCACCAAGGAAGCCTTAACTCGACAAGTGACCAGGGAAAGTGAGCCGTTGCTCTAGGCTTCGTCCTGGCAGCATCTACAAGGATCTTCTATATGCTCTAGGCTTCGTTCTGGCAGCATCTACAGGGGTCTTCCACATGCTTTACGCTTCGTTCTGGCAGCATCTACATGGGTCTTCTACATGTTCTAGGCTTCGTCCTGGCAGCATCTACATGGGTCTTCCACATGATCTAGGCTTCGTTCTGGCAGCATCTACAGGGGTCTTCTACATGTTCTAGGCTTCGTCCTGGCAGCATCTACAGGGGTCTTCCACATGATCTAGGCTTCGTTCTGGCAGCATCTACAGGGGTCTTCTACATGCTCTAGGCTTCGTCGTCGCAGCATCTACAGGGGTCTTCTATGTACACCAGTTGTTTGACGGTTGAGAGGCGGGACCAAAGAGCCAAAGCTCAACCCCCGCAAGCACAATTAGGTGAGTACATGCTCTAGGCTTCGTCTTGGCAGCATCTACAGTGGTCTTCCACATGTAGATAAAGCGACTATTGAAAGCGGTGGCGTTCGGAAAAACGAAGAATAACCGAAGGATCCAATGACAGTTTTGCTGAAATATTATTTGTTTACAATTGTCATATTTTGTTTCTCGCAATATGCATCATTTATTTTCTATACATGCTCCCTAAAGAGCTTCTGATGACCACGTACCACAGTTATTTTTTGTTAGACTTGATATAAAAAGTTTTCTCCAGATATCATGGGCGGAGGAGACTGGTGGTGGGAGCGGGTGGTGTTGACAGTGTGGGGGCTGGTGACGGTGGTGCTGACGCAGAGCTACGCCGGCAACCTCATGGCTCTCCTGGCTGTCAGACACATATCCGAACCCTACCAGTCCCGACGACAGGTGCTGGACGACCCGTCTGCTACCATAATATGGTTAAAAGGATCTGCTACTGGTACCTACTTGGAGGTGTGTTAAGGGAATGTAGTTCTTGTTAAATTGGTGCAACCCAACTTTAAATGGTTTTAAGTTCATACATATTCTAAACTCTTATATATTTCATTTTCTAAGATGTATTAAATATTATGGTGGACATATTATGATATAAATACTAATGTATTTCTCCAGTTTGTTCCTTCAAATTATATTTTAAATATTTAAGTCTAATTTAAAAAAGAAAAGACAAAATTGGCATTAACATGCATTCCAATGTATAACGTGACATTATGCAACATGTGATAACTTCATCAAAATCTGACTAAAAACTGAGGAAGATTTGCTTTTAAAAACATAATTTTCTTATTAAATTTTCAAACTAAAAACTGGTTTGAAAAAAAAAATACTTCTACATATGTAAATAACTAAGTATATAGATTCTTGGTAAATGTTTTAATTATTATCCCAACCGTATATATAAAACTAGCAGTACCCGGCCACGCGTTGCTGTGGCTCAGCAATGCTGAGCCACAGCTACCTCCCCTGTCCTCCCCACCATTCCCCCACCCCCTCACCCGTCTCCTCAGTCTCCCAACCATTCCTCACTCCCCCATCCCCTCGTCCTCCCCTCCATTCCCCACTCCACAATCTGCTCTTCCTTCCCAACATGCCCCATTCCCCTGTCCCTTTGTCCTCCCCACCATTCTCCATTCCCCCATCCCCTCATCCCCACCATCCCAAACTTCTCCGTCCCCTCATCCTTCCCCCATCATCTCTCACTTCCAACCCCTTGTCATTCTCACCATTCCCCACTCCCTCGTCTGATGCCTTCCCAAATGATCTGATGTTCCCATCAGAAAATTGGGAACATCAAGTGATCTGATGTTCCCATCACTGAAATATAAGAAAAATAGTTAAAAAATTAAATGAAAACATGAAAAAATAAAAGAATAAACTATTTTCAAGAAATAAATGGTATGGTAAACAATCCAGCTCAATTTCAATGATATTCACACAAAATAATTAAATCAAAATGAAAATAAATCAAAATCTATGAAAATTCAATTTATCAGTGCAAACAGAAACATTGAAATGGAATTGTAACATATTTAGTATAGCATGTATGTTGCTCTTACATGCACCCGATGACGCTGTTTTTCAAGAAAAGCATAGTTTTACCTATCACAGGTGTGGCATCTATACTTATTCTTACGAAATGAACGGTATGGTAAACCCAACACAGCTCAATTCCAACACAATGTCACGCAAAATAATTCAATAAAAAATAAAATAAATCGAAATCAATGAAATAAAATATACCAATGTAATCAGAAACAATTAAATGGAATTCGTGACATATTTAGTATAGTGTGCATGTTGCTATTATGTGCAACAGATGGTGCTGTTTTTCAAAAATGCATGTTTTTACCTGTCAGACGGGTGGCATCTATATAGTAGGTATATAAAATGATGCGCCTATTCGAATGCAATGTTGTGTCAAAATTTCAAAGCAATCAGTGAAGAACTTTTGGAGATAACAGCATGTGTGGCTCTTACGTCCAACAGATGGCTCTGTTTTTTAAAAAAGCTTGTTTTTTCCTGTCACAGATGAGGCATGTATATAGTAGATATATAAAAAGATGCGTCTATTCGAATGCAACGTTGTGTCAAAATTTCAAAGCAATCGGTAAAGAGGTTTCGATAATTTCACTCACATGAAAAACAAATGTAAAACATAGTATTTCAGAAAAACATGTTTTTTTTACCGTCACAGACATGACATCTATATAGAATGTACATAAAAACCTGCTCGGATGCGAATGGAACGTTGTGTGAAAATTTCAAAGCAATCGGTGAAGAACTTTTGGAGATTAGCGGTTATGCACAAACGAACATATACATTTTTATTTATATAGATCAATAGCAAAAGCTTTCTATTGAAGATATTGTATATTAGGGGTTATTTATTTTAAAAGATACTTAAAATTAAAAAACGTTTAGCTTGTTTTCAAATAATGCTTAAAGAGTTGTTACTAGATACCTAAGCTTTCTCTCAGAAAACACAAATCATGAAAAATTCCTTGTTTAGTACTCTCACTTACTATCATTTATGCCTTGATCAACACCCACCAACATTAACAGCTCATCATATACACTATTCAGTACCAATAAACATTATTTAGCTAATCATATGCCCAGTTCAATAATAATAATATAAATAATAATAATAATATAAATAATAATAATAATAATAAATGTTTATTCAGGTACATACTATGCCTATAATCAATAATATGCACAACGTTTCGGCTAGATGTGGGAAAGACACTTAGACTAAAACTTAAATCAAATTGAGATCAAAGCATAAATTGAATTGAAAAGGGGAGAAAATGATAATTACATGATGGATGGAACAGCAGAAATTGAAACAGAACAGCAGAAATAAACAAAAGACTACAATTGTCTTCAAGTTTATACATGGCGGATATCAGCAGTTAAACAAGTTGGTCAATAATCAATATTGTTTGAAAATAGCAAGACATAGGTTAACATTTAAGGGGTAAGGTAGGTTACATGTAGTTTATTAGGTAGTACTTAGTTTTGTTGACCAAACCACACACTAGAAAGTGAAGAGACCATTCTTGTGAATGTGACCATTCTTGGTCATATTCAAAATCGACTTGAGAGAAAGATCCAGGTGAGAATCGACTTGGTCACATTCACATTCTCAAGTTGATTGTGAATGTGACCATTCACATTCGACCTGAGAGGTTCAGGACGGACCGAAACGTCGTCGTCCCTTCATTTTCTAGTGTGTTATTTGGTCAATATATTTCAGCCACGTTATTGTGACTCCTCGTCTGCACACTTAGTTTTCCTCTTAAACTGGTTGAGAGAGAGAGAGAGAGAGGGACAGTCTTTGACGTGATTGGGAAGGTCATTCCACATTCTGGGCTCCCCCTGATTTGCAGAGCATGACAATATTATACATTCATCATATATCCGGTTTAGTATCCACTAGTATTACAAATACACCATATACACTGTTCAGTACCCATCAATATCATGTAGTTCATCATATGCCCAGTTCAGTACCCATCAATATTATATTATTCATCATATGCCCAGTTCAGCATCTGTCAATATTATGTAGTTCATCATATGACCAGTTCAGTACCTGGCAATATTATGTAGTTCATCATATGACCAGTTCAGCATCTGTCAATATTATGTAGTTCATCATATGACCAGTTCAGTACCTGGCAATATTATGTAGTTCATCATATGACCAGTTCAGTACCTGGCAATATTATGTAGTTCATCATATGACCAGTTCAGTACATGGCAATATTATGTAGTTCATCATATGCCCAGTTCAGTACCTGACAATATTATAAGCTCATCATTTACACTGTTCAACACCCACCAATTTTATATAGCTTCTCATATGCCCAATTAGTAGGGGTAAATGAAGACTATAACCGACCACTCTATCCTCACGTGTAATGTTGCAAGCAAGTAAACGGGAATGTTCAACATGATGCAACGCTATATGCTGCATTACAATGTTACAAACATAGAAACCTTGATATTTTCAATGTTGCAATATGAAATAATACTGTAAGAATATGTGGTGTACAAAGTTAAATGGGAAAAATCCAAATGGGAGTTTCAATATGATTCATACAGTTTTCATATTGTTTCACACATTATTTTGTAATTATAGTTTTGTACTTTGTAGATTAGCAAGTTCCAACAAGAACATGCGGCAGCACCATAGTACCAATATAGGCTTTCGGTAGAAGAAACGTTTAAGGAAAATATATTCAAAGTGTTTTAGGTAGTTTCAGTGAAGCAATTAAGGTTTTAAAGTGAGTGGACATGCATTGAAACTTTACAGTTTATAATGTCCGTTGGCTAATTGTAAAACTTTGTAATGAATGTCATTCATCACCGGACCAAAATGCATCCTGCCTCCTCCACCTCTACGCTTTCCTGTAATAATGTCTATGTATCACTAACCATTCTTACCTAACCTAAATAGATCTGTTATATGTATAGGAGAGAGAAAATGATAAAGTGAGAGTGAGAGTTTTAAGTTTGAAGGGTTATAACCACTATTGCTGTCTACCAGTATTCCCTGATATCACCATCATCTACCAGTACTTTCATCCCCACACCACTACCATCTCCAGATACCACCACCAGCATCAACCCTCAACCAGTACCACCAGAATCATCCGACACCTCTCGGTACCTTCCACAATTCCGGCCACTGACTCCGTTACTAGCCACCATCCGCCCCACCTGTGTTTCTCCTCTTTTCTGTGGAGCGCCCCTTCTTCTCCCTGGAGCTATACCAGTCTGATGTGCATTTATTAGACCGTGGCAACAGTCAATCAATGGAGTTCTAGGCCTACTGGGGACCAGAGCCAGAACCTGGCCCCCCTCAAGAAGAGGCAAGAGGAGCAATGGCCTAAAGACACCCCGTGTAATTGGAAGCAGTCTTTGTCTACCATCTACCAGGTCAGGAACCCAGAGAGGTAGGAATTCCAAAACAAACTACTGCTGGTTAAAGATTGAAAACCAAAAGCCGAACTAGCAAACAGATCTCCCAATCAAAAACAAGGAAACAAACATGCCGTCACCTCAACCACCGCGCATCCGTCTGCGTAACCCCCCCCCTCCCCTGGAGGAGGATTGGGGGGTCCCAGACCTCCATGCCAACTATTCTCCCCATTTCAATAGGCTGTTGTGTCGGTGGCAGTCGATCAACTCTGGCTCCATACTTTAAGCATTGCTGTAGAGCAGTGTTGTTGTTCAGTGTTGGTGTTGTGTGAGCCAGGAGTAACACAAGAGTACTGGGGCTGCATGCACCAAGGGCCACCTTCCCTAGGTGCCCTGTAAGTACTGGCCCTGTGGTCTTGGGTTATCTTCACTGAGCAGTTTGGGAACTACCTCCGTGTGGCTCTGTTGCTGCTCGGTGATTGCCCGCCCTTGGGAGTCAGCTGGAGTGGTTTTTACACCTGTTTGGCCTTGGGTAGGAGGTAGTTTCGTCGATGGCTGGTGCACGTGCTGCTGTCTGATATATGCTTATCAACCGGTTCTGTTTACCTGGAGACGCTGTGCTTTTGCGGGGTTTTTCTTTTGTTTTGTTTTGCCTGGTGGGGGTCTGCCTGGTGTGGCAGTAGAACCACTTGTATGATTTTGGTGGCCTTCCACTAGGTCCCCATGCTTGCACACGATGCAGGTGTTCAGCTTTCAGTTTGTTTGATTGGTAGCTCTGTGATAACCGGTTAGCAGTACATCGCCTGGGCTTTCCTTAGCAGTCAGCCAAAGGGCCCTGGGATCCCCCATTGGGGTTCATTGGTCCAATGGAGGAGACCTCTGAGTCCCACCTCGCTTTGTGCGAATTTGAAGGTTGCTCTGCCCCTTGACTTGGGGTGACAATCATCGTCTTTGTCTCCGTCATGCTTCTTGTTGGGTCAGTGACACCTTTGGCCCAGAGTCCTGCAAGGGTGTTCCTTGCTTGTATTCCAATTCACCCAGTCCACTGAGATTGATACAAGGGTGCAAGTAGCTTCGGCGTTGCCTATGCGGTTTAGGTTGCTTGCCTTTCTGGATGCCCCGCAGCTGCTCCGTTTTGGTTATAGAGACCCGGACTTGGGGGGGGGGGGTGTTAGTTGCGTCGACTTTGGTTTCATCTGAAACACCTCCCCCCCTTCCTAGTCCTTCCCCTGCTGTGGTTTATCCTACTTCCCTCCCCCCCCCCCTGCTCCCGGCTTCCAAACCTCTGAGGGTTTCGGAGGCGGGGCAGGGTTTGCCTGGTGGTGAGTCTCGGGCGACTTCCGGAATTGTCCCTTTCGGATCGGCGGCAGAGGCATTCGAGCCTGTTCCTCCTGCCAGAGCCTTTGGCCATGCCAGCGGGCCCTCCTCTTTCCGACTTTTCTGATGGACTCTGCTTTTTCTCCAGAGGCAAAGGGTTTGGAGGACTGCTGGCCCCTGAGTCCTGACGAGGAGGCTCCCGGGGCTGTGGAGGAGTTGACTTGGTGGGCTTGGGCCCCGTTTGACCCTGCTTGGGTGTTGGTACCCTCGGCACAGGGCTTGTTGTTACTTGGGGAGGGGGAGGGTTCCTATCCCCCCTTCCTGTTCGATGTCTGATATGAGTGCGACTCCGCCCTGGGTTCGATTCCGGGTTCCCTTGGGTTCTTCAGTTCCCTCCTTCCAGATGTTTTCGGCTTCCCGAATCACACCAAAGGTGGTGCGGGAAGCCCTTACGGCTTACCTCATGTGAGACCTGGATTACACCTCAGTAATGGATCCTTCTTCTTTCGAGTTTGGCCCCTTGTTTCTTTACTGGGTGCGTTATGAGGTGCCGGAGTCTTCCTGGTTGGCGGACTGCCCCTTCTATTCATTGGGGGCATGGCATTCGTTCTGTTGGACCCACACACTTGAATGGCTTGAGTTGACAACGATTGTTCAAGTTTACCTAGGGGGTGAGATTGAGCACCTCATTGCATGTTTGTTCGCCCCCCATCCTTCCTCGTATTGTTTGCCAGGTGCAGCTTCACATGCAGGTTCCCTCCCTTTCGGCTTCCCTGGTGGCCGAGGATTTGCGCACCCGTGGGCATTTGGCTTCAGTCTTGCGCTTCTTTTCCCTGCTGGAGCTGTCTTCGGACTGGCTCAGGGAGGATGTGAAGGAGCTGGAATTTGGTCCAGTGCCCGGTGTATTTGCTTCGGTAGCTCGGGCGTCGACTGCTTTGTTAAAGATGTTTACGCTGATTCTGAGGGAGGCGGTGTCCCTGTTCTTTGCTTCTCGCCTCGCGTGCCGACAGGCTGTGCTCGTCCACTCCTTGGAATCGGCTTGGGCCCTGGCTCTTAGATTTTCGTCCTCTTTTTGTCTGTTGGTGTTTGCAGAGTCTGCAGTGGTGCATTTTCTGCAAGCGGCTTGTCGTGGTCCCACGATTCGTCAGCATTTTGGGTCATTTTCTCAAGCCTGCAATGACGTTGGGTCGCTCCTCCTCCTTCGGGAGGATCGGGGCTGGAAGGGCAGGCCTCTTGCCCCTGTGCTCTGTCGGATCATCCAGGAGTGGGATTGCTTGGGCGTGGTCGAAACAACAATGTACCTCGGGTGGGTTTCATGCCTTTTTTTCAGTTCCGAAATGGGACTGTGCAGATCTGTGATTCATACTGGACTTGTCTCGTCTGAATCTCGTCTTGTGCTTTCGTTGCCTTCCATTCGTTTTTAATCTGGCACCTCGCGTGTTCACACACGTTACCTGGGTTGTGGTGACCCGTTTGTGACTGTTAGGGTGTTCGTGTTCTGGCTTACCTTGAGAGCTGGCTGGTGTGGGCTCCCAGCCAGTTCGCGTGTCTGCTCGCCAGGGATTTTGTTCTTTCCAAGCTCGTTGGGTTCAGGTTCTTGGTGAACTGGAGGAAGTCCCATTTGGTTCCCTCTCAGGTTCGGACTTGGCTAGGTCTTGTGTGGGACTTTTGGACTGCTTCCTTGTCTCTCTCTCTCCTGCGACGCTGTTGTGGCTGCAGTCCCGCCTACGACTGTTTTTGGAGGGCACTCGGGTCACACATCAGTTGTTCGAGTGGCTGTGCGGGAGCCTGAACTTTGCCATGCTGGTGTTCCCATCAGGTCGGATCTGGCTTCGGCGGCTGTTTTGGTTTCTACAGGGACATCTCTTCTGCCTCTCTACGATTGCTTGGTTCAGATCCTGGGAGCCTTGTGTCAGCTGCTGCATCGCTGGCTTCCTCTGCGGGTTTTTCGGGGTTCTATGCCATCGTTCCTCCCCAAGCCCTTTCTCGATGTGTACATGGATGCCTCGTCTCTCGGCTGGGGTTTTGTGACCAGTGCTCACCAGGCCGGCCAGGGTCGGTAGAGTCCGTCCTTCTGTCAGGCTCACAGCATGGTGCGAGAGTTTGTGGCGGTGTGGCATTCGCTTCAAAGGATTTGTGTCGCTCGTGGAGCAACGATCCGGCTTCATTCGTACTACTCCCCTGTGGTTCATTGAGTGAACCAAGGGTTCGATGCAGTCCTTGGCTCTTTGGGGCTGGTCACTTTGGGTGACTCGTCTGCTGAGTTCTCGAGGTTTGGCTCTCCTGGCGGTTCACGTTCAGGTTGTCCTGGCGGATGGCCTGTCTCAGCTCATTCCCCTTTCCATGGAATGGATGGTCGACGCCGGCTGGTTCAGTTGGCTCTGCCAGACATACGGGCACCTAGAGGTGCACTTCTTCGCATCGGCGTGGTCGAGGTGTCTTCCAGTGTATGTGATGCCCTTCCCAGACTCCGAGGCGGTCGGGGTCGATGCCTTTCGGCTGGACTGGTCGAGGTGGAGTTACCTGTACCTCTTCCCACCGGTTCGGTTGTTGCTCTATGTCCTGGCTCGGTTGGAGACTTACCAGCGGGGAGAGTAGTCCTGTTGATTCCTTGGTGGCCGTCCCAGCCCTGGTTTCAGGCTCTTCTTGCTCGATGTCCGAACCCAAGGGTCTTCCTGTGGCTCTGCCTCTTTCAGCAGATCGGTCCGGTCTGGTACATGGCTGGTTCGATCTTCTCCTCCACTCTTCACGTCTGGTCTTTTTGACGTGGGTTTATCACCACTTGTATGGTGATCAGGTGGCTTCGTTGATGGTGTCCCACCTGCGAGTTTTGGATCGAAGGCAGTATGAAATTCCCTGGTGGTCCTTTAAGCATTTTTTATCTCTTTATATTGTCTTCGATTTCTGATTGGGATGTTTTGTCTTTTCTCTCTTGGTTGTTTCAGGACCGTCATCTTATTCTAAATACTACCGCCTCGTATCGTGCAGCGCTGGCGGAGCCGATGGAGCTTGCATTCGGGGTGGATGTCTCTTTTGCTCCATTCCACAAGCTTTCTCAGGCGTTCTTTCACCTCCAGCCTGCTCATGCGCCGCCTGAGCCATCTTGGTCGTTGAACCAGGTGCTCTCTTTCCCCTCTTCTCCTCGGTTTGTGGTGGCCCCCTCGGTTCAGGATTGTTTTCCTAAGGCACTTTTCTTGTTGGCATTGGCCCCTGGGGGTCGGGTCATTGAGCTTTATGCTCTCCTCTGGCGCAGGGGTTTCTGCTCTTTCGGTCCTGGTGGTTGTTTCGTTAATTTGCAGCCATCTCTTTTTTTCTGGCAAAGAATGAGTCTGCTGCTTTCCGAAGGGGCCATTAGGATGTTGATGCTTAGTTGGGTCAGCGGGGAGTGCATCATGTTTTGTGTCTGGTTGCGGCTCTTCGCCGTTATTTGCGCGCCATGGCCTCCGTGGCAGGGGACGTGCTTTGGGTGGACTCGGTTTCCCTTCTTCCCTGTTCCAGGGCGTGGGGTCTCCCAGGTCATCCACAGGATTATTTGGTCTAGCCAGCCTGCGGTCAATTCCCATGCACACGACGTTCGTAAGTTCGCGGCTTTCCTGGAGTTTTTGGTAATATGTCCTGGGCTGAAATTCGGGCATGGGGCTTCTGTAGGTCAAACAGGGTCCTGGTCACACGGTACCTCGTTAATGTTCCCGGTCATTCTCGCGCGTGTGTAGCCTAGGGTTGCAGGTTGCAGCCAGTTGTCTCGACCTCGAGTTGAGGAGCGAATGACGGCCACCTCCCAGGTAAGTCCCTCTTTTTCTTTATTCTTGGTTAGGTAGCTCCGGGGAGCCGAAGTGGTTCTCTACAGAAAACCAGCGTTGAATGTAATGAAACGCTATTTTCTGGGTGAGACCCAGAGGCTCCCTGGCATTCCTCTCTCCCTCCGGTCCTGTTTGCTAGTTCGGCTTTCGGTTTGCAATTTTTGACCAGCAGTAGTTTGTTTTGAAATTCCTATCTTTCTGGGTGCTGAACTGGTAGATGGCAGACAAAGACTGCTTCCAATTACATGGGGGTGTCTTTAGGCCCTTGCTCCTCGTGTCTCTTCTTGAAGGGGGCCAGGTTCTGGCTCTGGTCCCCAGTAGGCCTAGAATTCTATTGAGTGACTGTTGCAACAGTCTAGTATATGCACATCAGCCCGGTATAGCTCCGGGGAGCCTCCGGGTCTTACCAAGAATATGGCGTTTCATTACATTCAACACCAGTTTTTTATATCGTTGTCATTCATACATTATTCGTACAACCTTAACTTTACCTAACATAACATAACCTTCATATTCTATGATCACAGTTAATTATGCTTTTTGTAACTTTCCAGGATTTAAAAGCACATCAATGACAATTTTTTTTTGTTTAAGAAAAAGCGTGCCCTCAATCCCTGTGGAAATAATGTTCTCTCCATATTGTAAACTGATTAACTCGAACACACCTCCTACTCTATCTCCTCATTCTCAAGCTTCACCTCCTCTCACTCTTAGCTCTTCCTCCTTCTCCGAACTATATCTCATCCTCCACCACCACCACTTTTCTTCTAATGATCCCCCAGCCTGTCATCGCTTGGTTAATTCCACAATGCTTAGTGCCTATATCAAAAGAGTTTAATCTAATACAATTTTTTTACTTAATCAACAGAAGTTAACCATTATATTATGATGAACAGTTTAAGATGAATAAAAAAAATAATGCTCTCTGACAGTGAGAGCTTTACAATACGCAGGAGAAAACATGCAACCAATGTAATGGATGGGAGGGAAATGTCATATCCCCCACATTGTTGCTTGATAGGACAAGTGCATCATGTACCATCATTTAGCTAAACAGCAAAATGCACATTTTTTTTTCAAAAATATATATGTAACACAAATTCTAGCTAGAGACATTTTCTTGGAGACATTTTTTTAAAGACATTTCATCTCCAGCATATCTTACTGACCATTATAATTCTGTACAAGTATTCTTCAATCATATTACATAATTAATGTATACTTTGTGTGAGCTTAATCTCATACATCCCCATATTTTGCTTTGTATCACCTGTCATCATAAGATTACACAAGAATCAAACTAGCTAAAACATGCATTTTCTTAATCTCTTACAAAAATATCTTGAACAAAAACTAACTTTCACAATCTCTTAATTAAACCACTCTCTTTTCTCAAATACTTGTACTCTTTCACTAGCCTAAGTTCTCATTTGCCTAATAATCTCTAACTCCATTTCACAACACAAACTACAATCTTATGTTCTTACACGAACAGTTTCACTGTTCTTACACGAAGCACTTGACCACAATATGATAACATAATCTCTCTCGCTCTCTCTCTCTCTCTCTCTCTCTCTCTCTCTCTCTCTCTCTCTCTCTCTCTCTCTCTCTCTCTCTCTCTCTCTCTCTCTCACACACCCTCTCTCTCCCTCTAGGTTATGGAAGATACTGAGGGTACTGGTATAGAGTTGATGAAGGTGGTGGTAGCTGGAGAGTGTAGTGGTGGGGGATGGAAGCACTTGTAGATGATAGTGGTTGTAACACTTCACACTTTAACCACACACACACTCTCTCTCTTTCTTTCTGTCTTTCTAACTTTCTTCCTCCTGTACATATAAAAAATCTATTTAGGTTAGGTAAGGATGGTTAGTGATGCATCGACATTATTATACGAAAGCGAAGAGGCGGAAGGAGGCGAGATGCATTGTTTACAGGTGAAGAATAACCTTATTTATACGGGATAGTATATCATTTTGGGAACGGTTATTGTAAGGGGGCATCTGACCGGAACTATGAAAGTTGTTGTAGGGTATTCATAATTTATTATCCTGATATATGTGAAAGGTGCTGCACCTAGGCCAAGTTTCAGCATCTCAGCCTAAATAGAGAAGGAGAAAAAAAAAATTATACAATTTTTCAACAATGTTCAATTGCTTTCACAGCCCACAATTGTGAACCAAAATCATCTCTACGACACTCAGCTATGACCTTACTATATAATAAAGATTTGCACGCAGGATTTTTATCCCAGATGTATTTAGTGCAATAATACAGATTTTTAAAAGTTTCCCAAAAACGTATGCAACAAAATGAAGTGTATCATTATTTATAAAATCAATAAATCAACGTAGATAAGAAAAAGCTACATTTGTTTTTAGTGGCGTAAACTCTACATATAATGTGCAAGTTTCATGTAAATTGAATAATAAATAAAGGCTGTGAAGGCAGATCTAGTTGTAAAAGTTGGAGTGGCGTAGCGCGCCGTGACAAGTTACTGTACTCGCGGTCACGATCTTCACTCCACTCATGACAATGCGTTATTTACACATTGCGGCTAGCTCGTACCTTCTATGGAGAGCTCGCATGCATCTAGCTTTCAATGCTTTTCTCTTGTTCGTTTGGTAAGTCATATTGCAGTACAAATAGCAAAAATAGCATGAGTTCTGGGAGATATTGTGAGAGCGCGTCAGCGATACATCCACCTCCTAAAGAACACACACAGTGACTGAGGGGCTGAGCCATGAACGCCACCCTTTCTCACACGAGACTGTTGCCAATGAGTGAGTTTATATTCATTTTATGCATAACATGTTATTTTCAACGCTATTACGAAATATTAGACTTCTACAACGTAAGATACAATACTCCGCGGCGCGAGGACCAGATTCAAGAAAGTTGCAGCGGGAAATTTGACTCTAATTACGTTATTTTTCAAGATAACATAAACGGTTTGCACCACAGTGTTGCCAGAACGTTGTAATATTTTTCGTAATTTTTCGTAAATATTCCATTTTTCTTCGGATTTTCCGGGGTTATTGTAAGCTGCACGAACGTATTTTTACCTTAAACGTTCGATCATACTTGCAAATGGCCTTACAATGCTTATCTTCTCCCTGTAAAACTTTATTTACTTGGAAAACTTTTTCCTCAAACGTTTCTCCAACCGAAACATAAGCCAAATTGTTATATTGCTGCTGAAGGTCCTTGTTGGAACTTGCTAATCTAAAGAGTACAAACAAGTAATTACGAAATAATGTAAGAAACAATCTGAAAACTCTACGAATTTTTTTTAGCACCCCTTTCGATCTGTTCCCATTAAATCTTTCGATTTAAACTCGTTTACCACATATGCCCTCTTAAACCATTATTTCACATTGCAAAGCAATATTGCAAGCCAGGAATGATTGGTCAGTGGGTAGTCTTCATTTATCCTACTCCAGTTCAGTACCTGCCAATATTATACGCTCATCACATACTTTATTTAGTACCTGCCAGTATTATAGGCTCATCACATACACTGTTCAGTACCTGCCAATATTAAAAGCTCATCAAATACACAGTTCAGTACCTGCCAATATTATAAGCTCATCACATACACTGTTCAGTACCTGCCAATATAATAAGCTCATCATATACGACGAGATCAATAGCCGCCAGTGTTCCTAGGAAGCAGAGTCTGGAATTTACCGAGAGATGGCGGAGGCTGCGAGGGTCGGGCGCCTCATCTACAAGACCCACGCACAAGTGCCGGCCAGCATCAACACCCTGGTCAGGCACCACCGCCACGTCCTCATCGACGCAGCTAATGCCTTGAGATCACACATTTCTGATGAATTCACAAAAAAAGGTAATTTAATTGTTTATCCTATAAACAAGCTGTCCTCTCACCTAGTAGGTTGCTTTTTATTATTATCCACAAAACGTCAAAATTGCCTTAAAAATTTCAGAACATCGCCCAAATTAGTTGGGTTGGAGCATAGAGATATATATACGTTTCTGGCCAGGAAAAACAATTAAATTTTTTTGCTACTTGTTATGACGGGGCTTGGTGGCCCTGGCCTCTCTCTCCCATTTGGTAGGCCCTGGCGGGGCTGGGAGGTCCTGGTGGGGCTGGGAGGTCCTGGTGGGGCTGGGAGGTCTTGGTGGGGCTGGGAGGTCCTGATGGGGCTGGGAGGTCCTGGCGGGGCTGGGAGGTCCTGGTGGGGCTGGGAGGTCCTGGTGGGGCTGGGAGGTCCTGGTGGGGCTGGGAGGTCTTGGTGGGGCTGGGTGTTCCTGATGGGGCTGAGAGGTCCTGGTGGGGCTGGGAGGTCCTGGTGGGGCTGGGAGGTCTTGGTGAGCCTGGGAGGTCCTGGTGGGGCTGGGAGGTCCTGGTGGGGCTGGGAGGTCCTGGTGGGGCTGGGAGGTCCTGATGGGGCTGGGAGGTCCTGGCGGGGCTGGAAGGTCCTGGTGGGGCTGGGAGGTCCTGGTGGGGCTGGGAGGTCCTGGTGGGGCTGGGAGGTCCTGGTGGGGCTGGGAGATCCTGGCGGGGCAGGGAGGTCCTGGTGGGGCTGGGAGGTCCTGCTGGGGCTAGGAGGTCCTAGTGGGGCTGGGAGGTCCTGGTGGGGCTGGGAGGTCCTGGTGGGGCTGGGAGGTCCTGGTGGGGCTGGGAGGTCCTGGTGGGGCTGGGAGGTCCTGGTGGGGCTGAGAGGTCCTGGTGGGGCTGGGAGGTCTTGGTGGGGCTGGGAGGTCCTGGTGGGGCTGGGAGGTCCTGGTGGGGCTCGGAGGTCCTGGTGGGGCTGGGAGGTCCTGGTAGGGCTGGGAGGTCTCGGTGGGGCTGGGAGGTCCTGGTGGGGCTGGGAGGTCCTGGTGGGGCTGGGAGGTCCTGGTGGGGCTGGGAGGTCTTGGTGGGGCTGGGAGGTCGTGATGGGGCTGGGAGGTCCTGGCGGGGCTGGGAGGTCCTGGTGGGGCTGGGAGGTCCTGGCGGGGCTGGGAGGTCCTGGTGGGGCTGGGAGGTCCTGGTGGGGCTGGGAGGTCCTGGTGGGGCTGGGAGGTCCTGGTGGGGCTGGGAGGTCCTGGTGGGGCTGGGAGGTCCTGGTGGTGCTGGGAGGTCTTGGTGGGGCTGGGTGGTCCTGATGGGGCTGAGAGGTCCTGGTGGGGCTGGGAGGTCCTGGTGGGGCTGGGAGGTCTTGGTGAGGCTGGGAGGTCCTGGTGGGGCTGGGAGGTCCTGGTGGGGCTGGGAGGTCCTGGTGGGGCTGGGAGGTCTTGGTGGGGCTGGGAGGTCCTGATGGGGCTGGGAGGTCCTGGCGGGGCTGGGAGGTCCTGGTGGGGCTGGGAGGTCCTGGTGGGGCTGGGAGGTCCTGGTGGGGCTGGGAGGTCCTGGTGGGGCTGGGAGGTCCTGGTGGGGCTGGGAGGTCCTGGTGGTGCTGGGAGGTCTTGGTGGGGCTGGGTGGTCCTGATGGGGCTGAGAGGTCCTGGTGGGGCTGGGAGGTCCTGGTGGGGCTGGGAGGTCTTGGTGAGGCTGGGAGGTCCTGGTGGGGCTGGGAGGTCCTGGTGGGGCTGGGAGGTCCTGGTGGGGCTGGGAGGTCTTGGTGGGGCTGGGAGGTCCTGATGGGGCTGGGAGGTCCTGGCGGGGCTGGGAGGTCCTGGTGGGGCTGGGAGGTCCTGGTGGGGCTGGGAGGTCCTGGTGGGGCTGGGAGGTCCTGGTGGGGCTGGGAGATCCTGGCGGGGCTGGGAAGTCCTGGTGGGGCTGGGAGGTCCTGGTGGGGCTGGGAGGTCCTGGTGGGGCTGGGAGGTCCTGGTGGGGCTGGGAGGTCCTGGTGGGGCTGGGAGGTCCTGGTGGGGCTGGGAGGTCCTGGCGGGGCTGAGAGGTCCTGGTGGGGCTTGGAGGTCTTGGTGGGGCTGGGAGGTCCTGGTGGGGCTGGGAGGTCCTGGTGGGGCTTGGAGGTCTTGGTGGGGCTGGGAGGTCCTGGTGGGGCTGGGAGGTCCTGGTGGGGCTGGGAGGTCCTGGTGGGGCTGGGAGGTCCTGGTGGGGCTGGGAGGTCTCGGTGGGGCTGGGAGGTCCTGGTGGAGCTGGGAGGTCCTGGTGGGGCTGGGAGGTCTTGGTGGGGCTGGGAGGTCCTGATGGGGCTGGGAGGTCCTGGCGGGGCTGGGAGGTCCTGGTGGGGCTGGGAGGTCCTGGCGGGGCTGGGAGGTCCTGGTGGGGCTGGGAGGTCCTGGTGGGGCTGGGAGGTCCAGGTGGGGCTGGGAGGTCCTGGCGGGGCTGGGAGGTCCTGGTGGGGCTGGGAGTTCCTGGTGGGGCTGGGAGGTCCAGGTGGGGCTGAGAGGTCCTGGTGGGGCTGGGAGGTCCTGGTGGGGCTGGGAGGTCTTGGTGGGGCTGGGAGGTCCAGGTGGGGCTGGGAGGTCCAGGTGGGGCTGGGAGGTCCTGGTGGGGCTGGGAGGTCCTGGTGGGGCTGGGAGGTCCAGGTGGGGCTGGGAGGTCCTGGTGGGGCTGGAAGGTGTTGGACGCCAGTTAGTCGCCCATGGTCATACACATAGGGTGACCTAATACCCTCTTAAGCTAAACAACTTAATAAGTATCAACAACGTGTCAGCAGATTTGAATGCAATCTACTCTGCTGCAGACCACAGACCTCAGACACACCCCGGGCATCAGAGCGTCTACACGCGCTCCCTTTCACATGCTACAAGCTAGTTCGTGGCCCGTGTAGAAGATAGAAGATATATATATATTTATAATAAAACTAAGAAAAAGCAGTGGACGTTTGGTACTCCAATTCCTGCCCACAACCTAATCATTCTACAAGAACATCGACCGATGTAACACTGGTTGGCAGCTTAGTGGGATTCACCGCTGTCCTCCAGCAGCACAGCAGCTCACAGCAGCGCAGGAGCACAGCAACACAGCAGCTCACAGCAGCTCACAGCAGCTCACAGCAGCGCACAGCAGCTCACAGCAGCGCACAGCAGCTCACAGCAGCACAGCGTCGCAGCAGCACAGCAACACAGCAGCGCACAGCAACACAGCATCGCAACAGTTCAGCGTGCCTGACTCACCCAGCGTGCCCCGTGCCTTGTTCACCCAGCGCGCGCCCCTGACTCACTCACCCAGCGCGCGCCCGTGCCTGACTCACCGCGTGCCACCAGCTGACTCGCCGTGACTCACCGTGACTCAACGAGCCTTGGTGCCTGCATGACGTCACCTTACCACCCCTCGCTGTCTGGCCTGACGACTTCTACCGCGCCTGACGTCTCCTGCCGCGCCTGACGTCTCCTGCCGCGCCTGACGTCTCCTGCCGCCTGACGACTTCTGCCGCACCTGACGTCTCCTGCCGCCTCCCGACGCCGACGACGCCGACGACGCCGCAGCACGACGCCACAGCACGACGCCGGACCTGTGACGACCAGATCATCTCTGCCCTGTTGAACGGATTGCAGCGCCAGCAGCCTTCAGCTCTAGTTAAGTACCCTTTGTTATTTGTGTAGTAGAGTAAACTGTGGACTTTCGTGGGCACAATGTAAACTTACTTTATGGATAACCGATACTCGCTCAGGCCTCGCTCGCGCACTTACCCCTACAGTCTACGGTCTCGTTCACTATCGGAGAGTAACTTACTCTTAACTAGTGAGCTCGCTCACTTATCCTTAGCCAGTGACCTCCCAACCTCAGCTCTCGGTAGCTTATCCTCATTAACCTCTACAACCAGCAGCGACTCAGTAATCATGACTCAAGCCCTGAATTCTGCGGGTTCTAACTCGAACACCGTTACAGTTCTTACACAGTCTGTTGACATTCGCCCGTTTAGTGGAAAGGATCCAACCCTCTTGGAGACATGGTTCGCTAGTGTAGAGGCTAGAGCGAGGAGCAAGGGTACTGCTGTCACAGACGCAGACTATATCAGTATGGCGACGTCCACACTTGACTATAAACTGGAGATGCGTATCTCGTAGCAGGAACACCTGACTTAAAGAAAATTGTAGACTGGGAAGAATTTAAGAAATTCTTTCGTAGGAGATATATATCGGTAGTTGATCGTGATCCCTTTGGCATGGCTCGCCAATTAGCTACTGCGGTAATGCGTCCTGATGAAACACGCAATGCTTTTGCCACGCGTCTAACTACGCTACAGGACTCACTGGAGAAAGCCTTGATGGGTTCTAGATGGGACGCTAGTGGAAGCCTCACTATACAGAATGTGGGTAAACTATTGGCGTTCGGTGCCATGCAGAGTCATGCCCCCGAGGCCATACTGAAGGACATTGAGGCTAGGAATTTTGGTCCTACCCACACACTTTGGGACTTAATGGACGTCATGGTAGAGTCCACAGACAGGCTAAAGTCCCGGGATTCTGCCCAGCTTTCTGCCGTTTTTCGTGCAAACAGTTCCCATACCACTGTAAACGTTGTCATGCGTTCTACCCCTAGATGTGTTCAGACTCGTGCTAGGTCTCCTCCGCCTTCGTATGGCCCCAGGTCATACTCTAGGACAGGCTCCCCTCAATACCTTCAGCGATCTCGAACGCCAGAATGTTTTAACTGTGGCAAACCAGGACACCGTAAGGCAGAGTGTACATCAACTAACACTCGTTACCAACAGCATGCTAGACATAACTACACAGGTCGATCACATGATCACACCCGTTCTTATTGCACATATCACCGCCGACCTGGACATGACACTGCTGACTGTAGAGCCCGCAACGGTACTAACCAGGCTAACCGTTCTAGTCCTACTTCCCCTTCCCGTAGGCAACCGCAGGCTGCAACAACTAACCAGCGCCGACCGAGCCCTACACGTAGCCCTGCGACCCGACCGACTGCCCATGTTAGGTTCGCAACGACTGACAGCCGTGACACAGATGGACACCGTGACTCGCGCGTGATAAACGGCGCCACGGCCGTCAAGGATAATGCAGACACGACCTACGAACACACAGGTCAGCCCTTTGACTCTCAGTCGGGGGAAGGTATAGCAGCCTGGGTAAACGGTATGACGTAGGGAAGCGAGACGACCTCCCTGTATACTCAGTGCCTACCTGTAACAGGTACAGTACCATAGCAGAGGAGGATAACATGGACGAACTACACACTGACGGTACTCGTGTACATGTACTCCAGACACCACATCGACCATGTCAGTCTCGTAATAACATGTTTAACAGGATGCCTATCAAGGACACAGAAGGTCCTCTGATTTCAGCCACTCTGAAGGGTCGACATGTTAAGATTTTCCTAGACACAGGAGCTCGAGTCAACATCATTAAACAAGATGCCCTTCATGGCCTACGCGATCGACTCAATATACGACAGTCGTCTGTTTCCAACCTTGGTGGACTTACTGGAGGAATGACTCCGGCGTTAGGTGAAGCAGACATAGAGTTAATAGTTAATGACAGATCGCTCACCGTGCCATGTGTAATAGCCGGTGCAGTACGATTCCCTGGAGACATCCTACTCGGATTAAACACCATGAGAGACTACCGAGTTACTATCGATGCTTACCGTTGGGAAGCAACAATTGGTGATACAGTGGTACCTCTTTGCAGTGTGTACACCATGGGACATGAGTTCACCAACCATTGGGACTATGTCAGGTACATACAAACCAGGGGAGACCAGGGTACACTTAACCAGTCACGCCCAAACAAACCCGTCACTCAGTCACTTACTGACACCAGACCAACGCACGTTTCCACAGTCTCACAGGTCGGTGAGGTCAATGAATCTTTGCAAGGGGCCCCAGCGATTGTTCATTACCTTACTTGCCTGGAGTCTAACATCAGTCAGGTCAGAGGCATCTTACACCAAGACACAGTCTTACATTCTCATGCACTAACAAAGGTTATTGTCAAAATACCTGGTGTATCTGACCTAGAACACGTAATAGCTGACAGTGACACATGTCAAATCAATGGTACCTACATAGAACCGTCCTTACATCAGGTGCAGAATAACACTACTGCTGTTTATGTTGCCAACATCACCAATGCCAACATTCACCTTGCATCAGGCACACACATTGTTGACTTTGCCCATTATTCGTTACCGGTGCGAGTAGTGGATGAGGTCTCTACTGACCAAATAGTACATGCACTCACTCACACAACAAATCGAGATCAGATCGCGATCTCACCTGTGCATCTTAGCGCCACTGACTTCCCTGACGCCCAATCTCAGTTACTGACCATCCTCAACAAGCATCGCAACGTTGTTGCACTGACAGGTGAACAACTTGGATTGACACACCTCATTTCTCACAAAATTCCACTGGAACCAGGTACTCGCCCAATTTTTGTACCTGCATACAGATTGCCTCATTCTCAACGAGCTGTTGCAGACCGACTCATTGACGAGATGTTACATGATGGCGTTATTGAAGAAAGTACTTCACCATGGAATGCTCCGTTAATCTTGGTACCCAAGAAGGATGGCTCTTGGCGTCCCGTCGTTGATTTCAGGAAACTTAATCAAGTTACGATTCCTGATCGATTTCCACTTCCCGTGCTTACCGACTTATTGCAGAACATAGGTCAGAATAAGGTTTTTTCCACACTTGATTTATTGCAAGGATTTTGGCAAATACCGCTCGATCCAGAAAGTCGAGAACTGACGGCGTTTTCCGTCCCTAATGGTCATTACCAGTACACCCGCATGCCTTTTGGCTTACGCAGCAGCCCTATTACCTTCTCGAGGCTTATGACAGACCTGTTCCGACGAATGATAGGAAATACCCTCATGTTCTACCTCGATGACCTCATTATCATGTCCAAGGATGTACCCTCACATCTTCAAAGTTTGGACCGAGTCCTTCAGAAACTAGCTGAAGCCAATCTGAAAATCAAACTTAGCAAATGCGCCTTCATGAGAGAAAAAATACAGTTTCTCGGTCATAACGTAACCTCACAAGGCATCACCACTCTAGATTCAAAGATAGAAGCTGTCAAGAACTTTCCAGTCCCTCATAATGCTGAAGCAGTACAAAAGTTCGTAGGCCTAGCTGGATTTTACCGCCATTTCATTGCCGGTTATTCAGTGATTGCATCTCCTCTCACTCACCTCCTTAAGAAGGACGTTCCGTTCGTTTGGACAACTGATCAAGAGAAAGCATTTCAAACGCTCAAAGAAGCCCTGATATCTTCTCCTGTTCTCAAATTCCCAGACTTCACCAAACCGTTCATTTTAGTTACTGACGCCAGTAACATTGGGTTAGGAGCCGTACTCGCTCAAACTAGTGACAGAAAAGAACATGCCATTGCATATGCGAGCCGAGTCCTCTCTAAAGCTGAAAAGAATTATTCGACAACCGAGCGCGAAGCGTTGGCTGTCGTATGGGCACTCAAACATTTCAGAGATATCATCTATAACTACCCTGTCCATGTACTGACGGACCACCAAGCTATCATTCCCTTGTTCAGAGACAAGAACCCCATAGGCAAGTTTGCCCGTTGGTCGCTCACCATACAAGAGTTCCTACCCACATTTGGATATTTACCTGGCAAACACAATGTAGTTGCTGATGCTCTTTCACGTTACGTCGCTCCCGTTCACGTTGAATACCCCTCATTAGACTTGCGAGATGTAGAACTCGCACAACGTCAAGACCCAATGTGGGCACCGATCATAAGCTTTCTCGTGGACCCGCACACGACTCTTACGGTCAAGCCACCCGTACCACTCAAGGAACTAGTACTCTTAGATCATGTGCTCCATCGCAAGGTTATGCTTGGATCTCCTGCCAGACTGGTACATCAACTTGTTATTCCTGCATCGATAGTTCCTACCGTGTTAAAACTTGTTCACGACGCCCCACACAGTGCGCATCCTGGCAAGGACCGCACCATCAAGCAGGCTCGTCTTACGTACTACTGGCCCAAAATGGCCAAACAGATTGAACGTCACGTGGATCAATGTCTAACCTGCCTAGCTCACAGAGGCCGTGTTGCTGGCCCGAACCCGATTCAGACTTACCCTACGACTAATGCACCTTGGGATCGTGTTTCTATGGATTTGTTAATAAATTTTGCTGAAACTTCCAGAGGAAATAAACATCTCCTAGTTATGGTAGATAACTTCTCTAGATACTGTGAACTGGTTCCAATTCCAAACAAGACTGCAGAAACTATAGCTAGTGCCTTTCATGATCATATAATTTGCAGGTACGGTCCACCCAGAGTTATACTCTCTGACAACGGCCCGGAATTCAACAATTCTGTTCTGGAACAACTGGCTACATTGTACAACATCAAAAAGTGTAATATAATGCCTTATCAACCGGCTAGCAATGGCCTTGCTGAAAGAACTAACAAGAAGGTCCTTGACGCACTCAGAGTGACAGTCAATCGGGACAGTCACAAATGGGATGAACTTATGCCAATCGTCCAATGTTCGATAAACTCCTCTGTCAACTCCTCCATAGGAGACACACCTCACTTTGTGCTATTTGGGACAGACATGAGATTTCCTAATGCCATCATCTCCTCGCCGCCGGCGCCACTCTACAACTATGACGACTATGTTAAGGTCAAACGGAGAGACACTCAACTGGTGTTCCAGAGGGTCAAGGAACATCTCTCTAAAGCTACTGACGATTTCACGCGGTTACAAAACGCTCATGCTAAACCTACGAGAATAGGACCTGGATCTTTAGTAATGATCCTCAACCAGCGACGAGATGGTCCCATGTACAAACTGACTGAGAAATTTCTGGGTCCTTACAGAGTTCTTGAGCATATCACAGGTAATAAGTATAAGCTGGAAAACCTAGCCACTGGAGAACAAGTACATGAGCATCTCAACCACATGAAATTAGCCCGTCTGACTGTTGACGATGACACCCCGACTCCTGTCCCTGACAACGCACCGTGTGACCCTACCACTGTGACACCCACTTCGGTCTCAGACACGCCCAGCGATACTACCCCACCACGTACTCACACATACAATCTTCGGTCCAGACCTGTTATTTCGACAGTACACTACCAACAGTCTGATGATTCCTCTTCGTGCGACTGTGGTGTTCCAGTCTGTAAGGGACAATGGATGCCTTCTATCTGCTCCCCTCTCCCTGCCTGTTCATACATGGCAGAGGGAGACTACGTTCGTGATGGATTAGCACCTGAGAATTCATAGTTTTATGACTAGATTTAAGAGTGATTACAACATTCGTTTCGCACCCCTCGGTTCAATGTATATAGACCCTTCCACCTGAGGTATCTTTATTCGTAGTTTATTGATCTTGTCGTGTCTCTATACACTATGTAGGTCCTCATGTTCCTGCCACGTTCATGCTCTCCATATTTTAGTGGAAATGTCGCTTATTCTATGTATTGCCATGTAATATATTGTGCCTACGTTAGTGTCTGCCGTTTATAATCTACTTCACAGGTAACACTGTGGCTGAGCATCATGAATTCTTACGCGCAACTTCTGGTCCGATGCCTCTACCGCTACCGCCTCTACCTGCAGCCGGACCTCCTGCCTCCAGTTCGCGCAGACATTTAGCTAGTTACTCATGATGCTCCATGGATAGCTTAGTTTAAGGATTATATTTAAGCATTGTACTCATTATTGTACTCATTATTCATGCATGTCCGAGACGGTGTTGGACGTCTCAAAACTTGTTTGTTTACGGCCACTATAGGTAAATCACTGTATATAACGTAAGTTAGGTACACGCCCAAGGGTTGTCAAATTTTTCAAGCAGATCGCCGAGGACGCCGATGATAGCGTGCCGAGCGGTGTTGGACGCCAGTTAGTCGCCCATGGTCATACACATAGGGTGACCTAATACCCTCTTAAGCTAAACAACTTAATAAGTATCAACAACGTGTCAGCAGATTTGAATGCAATCTACTCTGCTGCAGACCACAGACCTCAGACACACCCCGGGCATCAGAGCGTCTACACGCGCTCCCTTTCGCACGCTACAAGCTAGTTCGTGGCCCGTGTAGAAGATAGAAGATATATATATATTTATAATAAAACTAAGAAAAAGTAGTGGACGTTTGGTACTCCAATTCCTGCCCACAACCTATTCATTCTACAACAACATCGACCGATGTAACAGAGGTCCTGGCGGGGCTGGGAGGTCCTGGTGGGGCTGGGAGGTCCTGGCGGGGCTGGGAGGTCCTGGCGGGGCTGGGAGGTCCTGGTGGGGCTGGGAGGTCCTGGTGGGGCTGGGAGGTCCTGGTGGGGCTGGGAGGTTCTGGTGGGGCTGGGAGGGCCAGGTGGGGCTGGGAGGTCCTGGCGGGGCTGGGAGGTCCTGGTGGGGCTGGGAGGTCCTGGTGGGGCTGGGAGGTCCAGGTGGGGCTGAGAGGTCCTGGTGGGGCTGGGAGGTCCTGGTGGGGCTGGGAGGTCTTGGTGGGGCTGGGAGGTCCAGGTGGGGCTGGGAGGTCCAGGTGGGGCTGGGAGGTCCTGGCGGGGCTGGGAGGTCCTGGTGGGGCTGGGAGGTCCTGGTGGGGCTGGAAGGTCCAGGTGGGGCTGGGAGGTCCTGGTGGGGCTGGGAAGTCCTGGTGGGGCTGGGAGGTCCTGGTGGGGCTGGGAGGTCCTGGTGGGGCTGGGAGGTCCTGGTGGGGCTGGGAGCCTTCAGCAGGGAAGAGACAGAAAGGAGAAAAATTTAAGAAAAGACGGTTAAAACTAACTTAAATTAGATAATCCATTAAATAGTGGAAAGCTGCAGCACCACAGAGAGTACGACAACATCACACACAATTCTGCAGGATCGCACATAATACGGCAGCATCCAATAGAACAGTTCATCATCACATAGAATACGGCAACATAACGCAAAATGCTATAGCATAACATGGAACACTGCAACATTCCATAGAGTAATGCAGCATCGCTTATAGCATCATAGAGTGCTACAGGATCACGTACTGGTCCTGGGAGCATTGTGCATTGTTGTGTGTAATGCTGCAGCATCACTTAAGTATCCTGCAGCATTACGTACAGTACTGCATCATCACGTAAAATATTGCTGCATCACACAGAATACTGCAGAATAACATAGAATAATGAAGCATCACATAGAATAACGGGGCATCATATAGAATACTGCAGCATCGCTAATTGTCAGAATTTTTTACAAGAATACTTGTCAGGAGCAGGCGTGGAGCCTATAGCCACAACCTAATGGTGTTGACATCATTATGCCACCCATCAGAGGTCATCATCATCGACCTCACATTCTGACTGAGGCAGGAAACCGGAGCCTTTCACCGATGCCGCACCACCACCAACAGATGGGGTTGTCCGCATTGCACCCAATACCAGGGAGTTGGAGTGCATATCCATAGATGGCGCAGAAATCGCCGCTCCACACTCCAGCGACTGTGTCGATACTGTAATACTAAGAATACTGCAGCATCACTAAGAATACTGTGATATCACTAAGAATACTGAAGCATCACTAAGAATACTGTGATATCACTAAGAATACTGAAGCATCACTAAGAATACTGTGATATCACTAAGAATACTGAAGCATCACAAAGAATACTGCAGTATCACTAAGAATACTTCACCATCACCAAGAATACTTCACCATCGCTAGGAATACTGCAACATTACTAATAATACTGCATCGTCACTAAAATCACAAGAAATTATGTTGGGTCACGAAGAATATTTCATCATCACTGCACCATCACAAAGAATATTGAACTATCACTAAGAATAATGCAGCTTCACTAGGAATATTGCAGTATTACTAAAAATACTGGAACATAATTAGGAATACATCACAATCACTGGGAATACTGCAATGTAACTAAGAATACTTCACCATCACTAAGAATATTGAGGCATCAGTAAGAATACTAAAGGCATCACTATGAATACTGCCTTGACACTACTAATATTGTGGCATCAGTAAGAATATTACCCAATCTCTAAGAATACGGAGCAATAACTAAGAATACTTCACCATCACTGGGAATACTGCGGCATCACTAAGAATATTGCATATTCACTAAGAATACTGCGCTATAACGGAGAATATTTCATCATCACAAAGAATACTGCGAACTCACTCCAAATACTGCAACTTCACTAAGAATACTGCAGCATCACTAAGAAAACTGTGACATCCATAAGAATACATCAGCATTATTAACAATATGACAGTATCACAAAGAATGCTGCTGCATCACAAAGAATACTATGGCATCAATAAGAATACTGTGGCATCACTAAGAGTAGTGCAGCATCAAAAAGAATATTGCAGCTTCACTACGAATACGACAGTCTCACAAAGAATACAGCACCATCATTATGAATACTGCACCATCACGAAGAATATTGCGACTTCACTAGGAATACTGCATCATCAATAAGAATACTGCAGCATCACTATGAATACTGCACCATCACTAGGAATATTGTACCTTCACTAAGAATACTGCACCATTGCTAAGAACATTTAACCATCACTAACAATTATGCATTATCACTAGGAATACAGCGCCATCACTAAGAATACTGCACCATCACTAAGAACATTGCAGCATCACTAAGAATACTGCACCATTACTAAGAATAGTGCACATCACTAATAATACTGCATCATCACTAAGAATACTGAACGATCAATAAGAATACTGCATCATCACTAAGAATTCGGCACCATCAGTAATAATACTACCTCATCACTAATAATACTGCATCATCACTAGGAATACTGCATCATCATTAAGAGTACAGCACCATCACTAATAATACTGCATCATCACTAGGAATACTGCATCATCATTAAGAGTACAGCACCATCACTAATAATACTGCATCATTACTAAGAATACTGCATCATCACTGAGAATACCGCATCATCACTAAGAATACCGTAGCTTTACAAAAAATGCTGCACCATCATTGGTTCCACTTAGAATGAAGAAGCACTGCCACTGACCCCCTTACTGACCCGACTCAAAGCCTAGCCAGTTGTGGGGTTGTTCCAGCATCGTGTGAAGGCACGCAGCTGGGTTAACCCCAGGGGCAATTTCTCTACAACTTCAGCGTTTCCTCTCACCGATTTCTCTTGAGCTGTCCCCACTTCAAGGCTCGCCCTAATGGGTATCTTATCCTGTATATTATTGTATTGTTTTTGCTTGTCATCGCTTACACCGCTTCTCTCATTACTTTTATATTAATTAAAAAAATCATTGGTTTTACATATCATTAACAAGCGTGCAATACGTGGCATTTTATGTCTACAAACGAAATTAATTACCCAACTAATTATTGCTGTAATAAATTTGGTGGACAGTAAGTATTTCACGTCACCAGCGGCATCAAACCTTTATTTAAATATATACTGATGAAAAGAACACGTGTAGAGCATTGAGGTGCACTGTGTATGTTCACAGCACACGCCAGCTCTTCCATCACATAGTAAACATTTACTATCAATACATTTCAAACTCTAGTTTCATGTCTGCTATGGACTACATTTAAAGCTCACACCATGTTGCATATATTATACTGAGTTTTATATATAAAACTGAAGGAACACACAACTATCAAAGCATGTCGTGCATGGCATAACTCATAAAGTATTAAACCTAACCTTCCGTTCTTCACGACTTGAATAATGAATTTTACGTATAGAACATTGCTTCTACACTCTATAGAAGCAGTGTGTTATATCTAGTTCTTCTTGTTAAGAACTAGATATAACAAAATTAACAATATCATAATAATATTAACAATATCATAAAAATATTAACAATATCATAATAATATTAACAATATCATAATATTAACAATATCATAACAATATTAACATATACAAGATGTATAACATAAACCCATGTAGTTATCATCATGTTCCAGGAGAATGTTCATTTTACTCATCGGACGAAGAGTTTCTGCCCTTAATATTTGGTATGATCGGACCGAAGGACAGTCCACTCATTCCAGCCTTAAATAAGAGGTAATTTACATATCATTTATTCTTCATAAAACTGATTTACGTATTATTTATTCTTCACTTCTTCAGAGTGTAAAAATTATTTTTAAAAATATAATCACACAAAACCTGATAATTATTTATTGAGGAAGTCTTAGACTTAAATAATTTGCCATCAGTTGTAAGTGAAAAATATGTATTTTATTTCATATATATTTATGATGAAATGTCATTTTCCTCCTAGAGATCCCAGGAGTGGTGGGTGTGGTAGTGGTGGTCAGGTGGTGGGGGGTCTCAGGAGAGATGGGCGTGTAGAGCTGGGAGGTGCATGTAAGGTTGTGGGCGTGTAGAGCTGGGAGGTGCATGTAAGGTTATGGGCGTGTAGAGCTGGGATGTGCATGTAAGGTTGTGGGCGTGTAGAGCTGGGAGGAGCATGTAAGGTTGTGGGCGTGTAGAGCTGGGAGGTGCATGTAAGGTTGTGGGTGTGTAGAGCTGGGAGGTGCATGTAAGGTTGTGGGTGTGTAGAGCTGAGTGGTGCATGTAAGGTTGTGGGTGTGTAGAGCTGGGAGGTGCATGTAAGGTTGTGGGCGTGTAGAGCTGAGTGGTGCATGTAAGGTTGTGGGCGTGTAGAGCTGGGAGGAGCATGTAAGGTTGTGGGCGTGTAGAGCTGGGAGGTGCATGTAAGGTTGTGGGCGTGTAGAGCTGGGAGGTGCATGTAAGGTTGTGGGTGTGTAGAGCTGGGAGGAGCATGTAAGGTTGTGGGCGTGTAGAGCTGGGAGGTGCATGTAAGGTTGTGGGCGTGTAGAGCTGGGAGGTGCATGTAAGGTTGTGGGTGTGTAGACCTGGGAGGAGCATGTAAGGTTGTGGGCGTGTAGAGCTGGGAGGTGCATGTAAGGTTGTGGGCGTGTAGAGCTGGGAGGATCTCCAAGTTACCATCGTCGACGGTTTGGTCGTGCCTCTACTATCTTGTCGTTGGTGGCTAGTTAGTGCTGTGTTTAGTCATGGATAGTCAGGTGTGCCACTAAGTATTAGTCAGAGATGGCTAGGTAGTGCCTGTCAGCCATGACCTCCGCGGTCAGTTGGTCCTAAACTGCTTCGATGCTAACAACAAATTTGTATTTTCATGAAAATCCATTGACGTCTGCTTGTAAACATAACTCTAAATATTTTCCTTGTGTCAGAATAATAGGGATGACGGAAGCTGGGCTCTTCTTCCAGTGGATGAAATCCTCAGAGAAGAACTCCACAGCTTGTTCTCACGCCCCGACCAAGATCACAGTCAAGACGCCGCTCTCCTTGACCAATGTCTGGGTAATATACCTATTTGTGTGTATTTTAAACATGTAGAAACTGTGTAAATATAGATATCACCCCAAACTGAGAATAGTTGTATGCTTACTACCGATTGAAGATAAACACTTTCCTAACATATTTTCTAGTCGGTTGGCTCGCCTTTGTGTGTATTTCAGGGTGTGTTCGTGATCCTTGGTGCTGGTCACGGTGTTGGTCTCCAGGTACTGTGTATTGAGCTGCTCAGTGCTGCCGTCCACCGCAGCTGCTGGTCTCCAGGTACTGTGTATTGAGCAGCTCAGTGCTGCCGCCCACCGCAGCTGCTGGTCTCCAGGTACTGTGTATTGAGCAGCTCAGTGCTGCCGTCCACCGCAGCTGCTGGTCTCCAGGTACTGTGTATTGAGCTGCTCAGTGCTGCCGTCCACCGCAGCTGCTGGTCTCCAGGTACTGTGTATTGAGCTCAGTGCTGCCGTCCACCGCAGCTGCTGGTCTCCAGGTACTGTGTATTGAGCAGCTCAGTGCTGCCGCCCACCGCAGCTGCTGGTCTCCAGGTACTGTGTATTGAGCAGCTCAGTGCTGCCGTCCACCGCAGCTGCTGGTCTCCAGGTACTGTGTATTGAGCTGCTCAGTGCTGCCGTCCACCGCAGCTGCTGGTCTCCAGGTACTGTGTATTGAGCTGCTCAGTGCTGCAGTCCACCGCAGCTGCTGGTCTCCAGGTACTGTGTATTGAGCTGCTCAGTGCTGCAGTCCACCACAGCTGCTGCTCTCCAGGTACTGTGTATTGAGCTGCTCAGTGCTGCCGTCCACCGCAGCTGCTGGTCTCCAGGTACTGTGTACTGAGCTGCTCAGTGCTGCCGTCCACCGCAGCTGCTGGTCTCCAGGTACTGTGTACTGAGCTGCTCAGTGCTGCCGTCCACCGCAGCTGCTGGTCTCCAGGTACTGTGTACTGAGCTGCTCAGTGCTGCCGTCCACCGCAGCTGCTGGTCTCCAGGTACTGTGTATTGAGCTGCTCAGTGCTGCAGTTCACCACACCTGCTCAGTGCTGCCGTCCATAACAGCTGCTCAGGGCTGCAGTCCACCACACCTGCTCAGTGCTGCCGTCCATAACAGCTGCTCAGGGCTGCAGTCCACCACAGCTGCTCAGTGTTGCCGTCCACCACAACTGCACAGTGCTGCCGTCCACCACAGCTGCACAGTGCTGCCGTCCACCACAACTGCACAGTGCTGCCGTCCACCACAGCTGCTCAGTGTTGCCGTCCACCACAGCTGCTCAGTGCTGCCGTCCACCACAGCTGCTCAGTGTTGCCGTCCACCGCAGCTGCTCAGTGCTGCCGTCCACCACAGCTGCTCAGTGTTGCCGTCCACCACAGCTGTTCAGTGCTGCCGTCCACCGCAGCTACTCAGTGCTGCCGTCCACCGCAGCTGCTCAGTGCTGCCGTCCACCACAGCTGCTCAGTGTTGCCGTCCACCACAGCTGCTCAGTGCTGCCGTCCACCGCAGCTGCTCAGTGCTGCCGTCCACCACAGCTGCTCAGTGCTGCCGTCCACCACAGCTGCTCAGTGCTGCCGTCCACCACAGCTGCTCAGTGTTGCCGTCCACCACAGCTGCTCAGTGCTGCCGTCCACCACAGCTGCTCAGTACTTTCAGATTTCTCAACTGCTCCTTACCATCATATGTAATTTTCCAAAAAGGGAGATTAAATGACTCCCTCTTAGGCCCTGAAATTTTGGTTGAAGGGTATAAAACGGCCGCCTTTAGTCACCGCAAAATTTCGTTACCTCGCTGACCCTGCACAGACATCGCTAATGGTCAATGACATCATTCAGTCGTCATCTTCCCCGTATAAGACCGTTTTCTGATATGGTATATTTATTCACATTTTCAATAGTTATGTCAAGGGAATTAAAAAATCGCCTTCCGTCCGGGTCCGTTTTCGTTACCCCCAACGAGTGATTGCTGGCCTTCTAGTCTCTTAAATTTCGTTCAAGTGGGATTAAAATGCCTGTCCCGTTCTGGGCTGTTTTGTGTTACCCCAGTGAGTGATTGTTCGTCATCTATTTCCCTTTAAATTTCGCTCAAGAGGATTAAAAGTTAGCCTTCCGTCTAGGTTGTTTTGCGTTACCTCGGCGACCTCCACAAGTGCATTCATCTGCTCATATTAAACCCGTTTTCCTTTAATGATATATTGTCCATACTGTTTCCCATTTTCTAAGATCATTTTCTCGCTACAACTGCATATCGAAAAAAAAAATTCCTGAAGGCCTTTTACAGGAGCTCCTATTTACTTCCAATCTATGTTAACAAAAACATCAACTGCTGCTATTAGATGAACTGCAGTAGCTCTATTCCCTATTAATATCCCCTTTCATCTCTATTTATATATATCAATAGTGTCGCTCTATTAACATTCAGAAGACCCTATTTATCCCCCTTTACTTATCTGGAAGCTTTTATATATATAGTGTCCAGCCAAGGATCGTTTATTGAGCATTGAAATGGATGAAATTTTCTAGCTACTATTCGTATGATACAGACAAGGGAATACTACTAAACCCCCAGTTGAAGTCTTCATACAACATGCGAATATTTTTTATTATATAATTTTGAAAATAAAACTATGTCATCACTCAGACATTACCTTTTATTCCTCCCACACTACTAATCCCGTGTAAGTCTCAATAATAATAATACAAAAACTGTAGCATACACCCAGGTATGCCCAATAGAAATATTCATTCAGTGTACAAATATAAATAAACTGGATTGGGAAGAAATAAATAGAAACTGCGTTATATGTGTAAAATAGATCTTCTGCAGTTTTCATAACCTTACTAATAGAAACGTCATCATCCCCATTGAGATCTGTTCCACCAATTGGGTAAGTTGCGTTAGCCGCCCATGACGTAAGCGTGGTTCCATTAAGAGATCCAACCTCTCTTCATTAACACTTTGAGTAAAATCTCTTAACAGCTCAACTGTTCTCGGTAAGTGTCATCACAGGCTGCGCGATGTCTTGTATCCACTCATATCTTAGGACATTGCATCATTGCTAATATTGTTTCATTCAATTCATCAATTTTACCGAGCCAATTTAACCTAACCTACAATAATCAAACAAAAACAATTATTTCTACAATAATAAGATCCATTGTTTTTAGTGGTGCATGACGTCACAAAGCGGTTCCAGTGAGGGATTAATATTGCCTCTCATTAATACAGAAGTGTGACAATCTCACAGCATCATGACTTATCAATGGTGAGATCACAAGCTATGCAATGAAGCCTTGGCATCCTACTTATTTTTGTAGTGTATTTAATGTTAAATAATAATAATAATAATAATAATAATAGGGGGGTACCACCAGCCATCCCCTAACCTAACCTAACCAGGGTGTTTAAGAATATAGATTTTATACATTTTATTCTTTTATTAGTAATAAGAACATGAGAATGAAGGTAACTACAGTAAACCTATTGGTCCATATGAGGCAGCTTGTATTTATATCCATTCAATCTCATTCATAAATATATATATATGTCCAACCTACACCTGAAACAATCAAGGGACCCAACTCCCAATATTAGTTTTCAATAATAGCTTACAATAAATAGTTTACATTCTTGTTTCATAACAATATCCAATGGGGAAGCTCAATATTTCAGATGACAATCTCTCTAATCACAGTACTGGCTCATTGCAAAGAGATATATACAGCAATTCCTCATCTATTTAAGTATAGTTAAATTTCTATACAACAACAGCATCAGCAATTATGAAACGCCATAGCTAGATATTGTACTATAATCCACAAGTAGTTATCGTACATCTTCAGTTCAGGTGATCATTGCCTGTGTTCATAGGATAGTCAACTGTCCTCACATCCGTCATATAACCGCCCAAATGTCGCACCGAAATTCATCCATCTAGTAACTCAGCTGGATGCTAGCCAATATATTCATGGGTTAAACATTCCGAGACCTAGAAAATTCCTATCTTGTTACACAAATAAGCTAACTTGTTTCTAAACCGACAGTCACAAACACATACATACATACATACATACATACATACATACATACATACATACATACATACATACATACATACATACATACATACATACATACATACATACATTCATACATACATACATACATACATCATACATACATACATAGTAGGCATCCTTCAGTCTCGGGAGACTATGGAGTTGCGCCCTAGTTGTCAATCCTGGTGCAGCGTCTGGTGTGACTGATGAGGCCAATCCGAGAGTGGCAGTCCATCCCACACCGAGCACAAACGAAGTCCGATTCTGGTCTGTCTTCCTGGCTACCGGCTTTCCTTCTCTGTCTCTTTGTCTCCGATTCCTTGGCAAGTGACTCCTCGAACTTGGAGAGACCTCTTTGAACAGACTGCCTCCAGGCTGAACGATCTGCAGCCAGTGTCTCCCATATAGCAAGATCAACGTCCATGGCTTTCAGGTCCCTCTTGCATACGTCTTTGTACCGTAGCTGGGGCTTGCCTGTTGGACGCTTTCCCAACATACATACATACATACATACATACATACATACATACATACATACATACATACATACATACATACATACATACATACATACATACATACATATGTATGTATGTATGTATTTTAGTGTCAGAGTCGTTGACAAATGGAATGCATTAGGCAGTGATGTGATGGAGGCTGACTCCATACACAGTTTCAAGTGTAGATATGATAGAGCCCAATAGGCTCAGGAATCTGTACACCTGTTGATTGACGGTTGAGAGGCGGGACCAAAGAGCCAGAGCTGAACCCCGCAAGCACAACTAGGTGAGTACATACATACATGATATACAGTCATATATAATCCACCACCAAATGACAGAAGACACAGACAGGAATATGATAGAAACAACGTGGCCACCATTAACATATTAGAGAGAGCAGCTTCTGTTGCCAACAGGAATGGATGTGGACTACCAATCATGAGAGACTTCAACCACGGGAAAATAGATTGGGAGAACAGGGGGGGCCAGAAACATGGATAGCTAAGCTGCTGGACGTGGCAACATGACACTTTCTAAGCCAGCACATCTAGGAACCAACAAGAATGAGAGAAGATGAACCTGCCATGCTCGATCTGATATTTACCCTAAATGAGGAGGGTTTCCCTGAAAGTGAGCCTCAGGGCAATGTACACTAACATAGATGGAATTACAAATAAAGCAAATGAGCTTGGAGAATGGGTACTAGAGGAAAACCAAGACATAATAGCACTCACAGAAACGAAGCTAACGAAAACCATAACAAATGCAGTGTTCCCACAGGAATATTATGTTATGAGGAAAGAAAGAGGAAGGAAGAGGCGGTGGTGGTGTAGCTCTGCTGGTAACAAAGGGCTGGGACTTTGAGGAGATAGTTATTCAGGACTGTGAGGGGGGTCAGTGACTACATAGCAGTACCATAACAACTGGAGGACAAAAAATTATAGTCGCAGTCATATATAATCCACCGCCAAATGACACAACACCCAGACAGGAATATGATAGAAACAACATGGCCACCATTAACATAATAGAGTGAACAGCTTCTGTTGCCAGCACGAATGGTTCTGGACTACTAATCGTGGGGGACCTCAACCACGGGAAAATAGACTGGGAGAACAGGGATCTGCATGGAGAACCAGAAACATGGAGAGCTAAGCTGCTGGACGTGGCAACAAGACACTTTCTAAGCCAGCACATCAAGGAACTAACAAGAATGAGAGAAGATGAACCAGCCATGTTCGATCTGATATTTACCCTAAATGAGTGGGCTATAAGGAAAGTTAATATGGAAGCACCCTTGGGAATGAGTGACCACAATGTATTAAACATTGAGTACCTGGTAGAGCTAGGAATTATCTCCCCCCAAAAAACTAGGAAACAAAAGGCAGGCTTACCGACAAGGGAAATATGAGGAGATAAGACGTTTCCTGAGGGAAATACCTTGGGACACAGACCTCAGAGCTAAGTCTGTACAAGATATGATGGACTATGTCACCCAAAAGTATCAGGAGGCAGTAAACAGGTTCTTCCCATCCCAAAGGGAAAAATCCGAGAGGCAAAAGAAGAATCCATGGTATAATAAGGCATGTATGGAAGCAAAGAAACTGAACAAAAGGGCGTGGAGGAACTTCCGGAATAACAGAACACCAGAAAGCAAAGAGAGATACCAGAGAACCAGGAATGAGTATGTTAGAGTGAGAAGAGAAGCAGAGAAAAATTATGAAAATGATATAGCAAACAAAGCCAAGACCGAACCAAAGCTATTCCATAGTCACATCAGGAGGAAAACAACAGTGAAAGAACAGGTAATGAAACTTAGAACAGGCGAGGACAGGTATACAGAGAATGACAAAGAGGTGTGTGAAAAACTCAACAAGAGGTTCCAGGAGGTCTTCACAATAGAGCAAGGTGAGGTCACTGTGCTAGGAGAAAGGGAAGTAAACCAGGCGGCCTTGGAAGGGTTCGAAATTACAAGTGAGGAGGTCAAGAGGCACCTGCAGTATCTGGATGTAAAAAAAGCTGTTGGTCCAGACGGGATCTCACCATAGGGACTGAAAGAGTGTGTAGAGGAACTTTGCTTGCCACTCTCCATAGTGTATAGTAGTTCACTGGAGACGGGAGACTTACCAGAATTATAGAAGACGGCGAATGTGGTCCCAATTTACAAAAAGGGCGACAGGCAAGAGGCACTGAACTACAGGCCAGTGTCCTTGACTTGTATACCATGCAAGGTGATGGAGAAGATTGTGAGACAAAACCTAGTAACACATCTGAAGAGAAGGGACTTCGTGACAAATTGACAACATGGATGTCTTCCTCCAAAGGATACCTGATCAACCAGGCTGTGACTCATACGTCAGGCTGCGAGCAGCCGCGTCCAACAGCCTGGTTGATCAGTCCGGCAACCAGGAGGCCTGGTCGACGACCGGGCCGCGGGGACGCTAAGCCCCGGAAGTACCTCAAGGTAAGGTAACCTCAAGGTAGGAGGAGGACTGCTTGAGGCTTCAAGAAGACCTAGACAAGCTGAAGGAATGGTCTAACAAATGGTTGTTAGAGTTTAACCCAAGCAAATGTAATGTAATGAAGATAGGCGTAGGGAGCAGGAGGCCAGATACTAGGTATCATCTGAGAGATGAAATTCTTCATGAGTCAGAGAGAGAAAAAGACATGGAGGTTGTTATCTCGCCAGACCTGTCCCCTGAAGCCCATATCAGGAGGATAACATCAGCGGCATACGCCAGGTTGGTCAACATAAGAATGGCATTTAGAAACTTGTGTAAGGAATCATTCAGAACTTTGTATACCACATATGTATGACCAATCCTGGATTATGCTGCTCCAGCATGGAGTCCATATCTAGTCAAGCATAAGACTAAACTGGAGAAGGTTCAAAGGTTTGCCACCAGACTAGTATCCGAGCTGAGAGGTATGAGCTACGAGGAGAGACTACGGAAGTTAAACCTCATGTCGTTGTAAGACAAAAGAGTTAGGGGGAACATGATCACCACACACAAGATTCTCAAAGGAATTGATAGGGTAGATAAGGACATACTATTTAACCCAAGGGTCACACGCACTAGGGGACACAGGTGGAAATTGAGCGCTTAAATGAGCCACAGAGATATTAGAAAGAACTTCTTTAGTGTCAGGGTGGTTGACAAATGGAATGCATTAGGAAGTGATGTGGTGGAGACTGACTCCATACACAGTTTCAAGTGTAGATATGATAGAGCCCAGTAGGCTCTGGAACCTGTACGCCAGTTGTTTGACAGTTGAAAGGCGGGAGCAAAGAACCAGAGCTCAACGCCCGCAATCACAAATAGGTGAGTACATACATACATACATACATACATACATACATACATACTGTTACAAGAATGGGGGGGGGCAAAGGGGGAAGAGGAGAAGAAGAGGAGGTTGGTCTGTATGACTCACGTAACTTACTAGAGTCTGTCAGTCACTAAGATGAGCATACAGAGCGCATCACCACAGTTCTCTGCTCCCACATACCTGGGTGCCACTGATCGCCCTGGGAGCCCTTCAGTCGAGCCACGGGGGAATCACTACCAGTAATTCCAGCCTTGTCTCACGGAGGAGTGAAAGAAGACTGAGATTTATCCTCGAGATGTCGTTTCGTACGGCAACTGCACTTTCTCACCTGAGTTTTGCCCGCCGTAACAAAGGGGGTCACCGGTCACTATCCACCTATGTCACTCAACTACCACATGGTCGCCAGTTGGGTTTATGACTCTGCAACCCAGCAGTGCAGTTCAGTGGTTACACTCTATGTTGCCTGGCATTGTTATGGGTTGCCACTTTTACAGTGTTAAAACAGGATTGAAAGCCTAGGGTACGTTTCCATAAATGCCAGTGTTATTTCACCTCTGCCAGCCATTAGGATATTTCCATATGAAATAATACTTGTCATATATGGAGTTATAATATCACTTGATAATGCTCAAAGAGATATATGAAGGACATACATAAACACGTCAGTAAAATTATATGAAGTTTACTAACGAAACTACAATAAACATATATAGAATAATACATGGGTGATAATACATGGGAAATTAATACTGGAGAACGTTGGCAGCTCTCCTCTCGCCGCCTCCGGCAACTCCGTCAGCTGGGCAAATTTAAATGGGGAACTCGCACCCTCCCGAGGGGGGGGCAGCTACATCAACATCATCCGCCGCCTCACCAATTGTCATGCCGTCCACACACTGTCTTCTCCAAACAGTAGAAAATACTGGCTGACCTACAGCCTTCTCTAATATTAATATAATAAATAAAACACATACTAATAATTTATATGTTTAGCCAGGCCTATCTAGCCTAATCATCAAGGGGTATTGGGAGGGAAATAATGATCTACCCTAATCACTCCTGCCCACGACGCCTGTCCACCGATGGTATGAGGTCCCACGGCTTCCAGGTCGCTCCTCGGTGGGCAGTAGCGTGTTGCAGGTCCTCAGTTGTCGTGGAGAAATCGTGTCATCACGGTGCCACTCCCTAGAATTCAGATCTTCGTAACTGGTCCAACCAGTGGTCACTGAGCCTGTCGCTGCACACACACGCTCCTTCAACGAGAATACTCCTGAATTCGGAAACGGTGTCTTGCCTCCAGCATCTCAGCAGATGTGATCCAATCACAGCAGCACTGTGATTGGAGCAGCACTGTACCAAGCCCAACTCGCGGGCACCTGACTTGCCATTCCGAGTCGTCGCTCACCTCCAGTCGCCAACTAATATCCTCAAGTTCTTGGTACGCCTATGCCCACTAAACTTGGCCTCCAGTGCTCCCCCGGGAGTACACTGATTCTCTTCGACGATAGTGGACTGCAATGGCTGCCCAAAATCTACTGAGTGATGCTCCCAGAACCTCCAATCTCTGGAGCTCACTTACACACCCATTCTCGCGTCGAAAGTCTGTCCAGCTCTGGGCAACATCTCCACTATCACTGGGCCAGGTCTCTTAGTGACGTCATGGCTGGCCATGATTGGTCAGTCATGTCACATGACCTCGGCCAGCCAATCACCAGCCTGCTGGCGCCATCCACATCTAGGCGCCAAAATGATAGAGGGCCGCCATTTTGTATGTACAAAGGGTGTAACCCCCCCCCCCCATACCGGCAAAACTTATAAATGCTAATTTCTCCATAAATATGTAATCTTTTCAGTCGCCTCATATATTAAAAGACTCCCTGCACCTCAGGGAATCTGCAGGGTTTGTTGATTTGACTCTTAACGCTGGCCTTGGGGAGAAATAAAAGAGGGCACCATAACAATACAAAAACATTCATACATACATACACATACATATATACTGGTGTATACTGGCAGCAGGTTTTCTTGTAAACATGTCTCAATAAATATGGCCGCATTTTCAGTATTTACTATCTTCTAGTTTAAGGCTTCTAATTAACTATTTTCCCCTAACTATTTTCCTAGCATCAGGGCTTAGCTGAAAGAGGAGTTCTCCAAAATTCATTTTCGTTATTTCAAGGTGAAAAAAAAGTGAATTACTATAGAATGTATTACACTTATTTATACAATTTGCACAACGTTTCGAACCTCCATGGTTCATTCTCAAGTGAAAAGAATTTACTGTTGTTGCTTCAGATTTAGCTACTCAGAACGAGGTGTCCATGTAGCACGGGTTATGGTGCAACCCGTTCTCGCAAATTTAATAAGTCAATATTGACTTATTAGTTGCGTGCATAGGTGACATACTAAACATAATAGTTTCCCTTGAAAAGCTTCATAGAAAACACCGACCTTACCTAACCTACTTAGTATGTTAAAATAAGCATCTTATAGCATCGTAATTACAATTGTTACTTAACCTGTTATAGGCATAGGTTAGGTAATAATTGCAATTACGAAGCAATAAGATGCTTATCTTAACATACTATGTAGGTTAGGTAAGGTCGGTGTTTTCTATAAAGCTTTTCAAGGGAAACTATTATGTTAAGTATGTCACATATGCACATATTTATTAAGTCAATATTGACTTATTAAATTTGCGAGAACGGGTTGTATGGTGAGCCCGTAATTGAGTTTGGTTATACGCGATAACCTTGTTTCTGATATTTGGGTCTAAGTTTAAAATGTAGGAGGGAATTTCTTCTTTTTCCCTGCTTTACAAGTAGGTGAATGGACATAACAAAGGGGATATTAATAGGGTATTAACAGTATCAACACAAGACAGAACACGAAACAATGGTTATAAATTGGATAAGTTTAGATTTAGGAAAGACTTGGGTAAATACTGGTTCAGTACCAGGGTTGTTGATTTGTGGAACCAATTACCGCGTAACGTGGTGGAGGTGGGGTCCCTCGATTGTTTCAAGCATGGGTTGGACATGTATATGAGTGGAATTGGGTGGTTATAAATAGGACCTGCCTCGTATGGGCCAACAGGCCTTCTGCAGTTGCCTTTGTTATGTTCTTATGTTCTTATGTTAACAGGGAAACACAAATTAATGACATCGAAATAGGAAGTGATCTAGGGAACAGTGATCACAAAGAAATCAGATTTAGCATAGAATGGAATAGACCAGTAGGAGAAAATTCTGTTAAAGTGCCAGCTTTTTGAAAAGCTGATTTTAAAAGCCTAAGAAATTTTTTGGGTCAAATTGATTGGAAAGTCTTGGGTATGGGGTGTGGGCCGGTCTTGGAGCGAGACATGAACCCAGCGATAGGTGACTTAAATGGGGATTTCGATGTGGATTCAATATATAACTTTTTTAAGAATATTTTAAACAAAGCACAGGAACGTAATATACCATACAAATTGAATAGATCGAATACTAATGACCCAAAGTGGATAACAAAGAATTTGAGGAACCTTATAGTTAAAAAGAGAGCTTGGTACAAAAGGATTAAAAATGGGGAGGTCACTTTAGAACAGGAATTCGTACAACTGGTTAGAAATGTTAAAAAGAGATAAGGAAAGCAAAAAGAAACTATGAAGTTCGCATAGCAGGGCAAGCAAAGACAAATCCTAAAGGGTTTTTTCAGTTATATCGTACTAAGACTAGGGAAAGGATAGGTCCATTAAAATCTGAGACAGGTCAAATAACGGATAATGACAAGGAGATGAGTAGTATTTTTAACATATATTATATATCTGTATTTACTAAAGAAGAACTTAACAATATGCCTTCAGCCGAACAAGTCTATGTGGGTGGGGATGAGGACAGGTTGACTAGTTTAGCAGTTACCAGGGAGGATGTAATTAAACAATTAGAAAAACTAAAACCAAACAAATCCCCAGGGCCGGATGAAGTGTTTGCCAGGGTGCTTAAAGAATGCAAAGAGGAGCTTTCCGAGCCACTGTCTACATAAGAACATAAGAACATAAGAACATAAGAACAAAGGTAACTGCAGAAGGCCTATTGGCCCATACGAGGCAGCTCCTATTCTATAACCACCCAATCCCACTCATATACTTGTCCAACCCGTGCTTGAAACAATCGAGGGACCCCACCTCCACAATGTTACGCGGCAATTGGTTCCGCAAATCAACAACCCTGTTACTGAACCAGTATTTACCCAAGTCTTTCCTAAATCTAAACTTATCCAATTTATACCCATTGTTTCGAGTTCTGTCCTGTGTTGATACTTTTAATACCCTATTAATATCCCCCGGTTATGTCCATTCATCCACTTGTAAACCTCTATCATGTCACCCCTAACTCTTCGCCTTTCCAGTGAATGCAACTTAAGCTTTGTTAATCTTTCTTCATATGAGAGATTTCTAATTTGGGGAATTAACTTAGTCATCCTACGCTGGACACGTTCAAGTGAATTTATATCCATTCTATAATATGGCGACCAAAACTGAACTGCATAATCTAAATGGGGCCTAACTAGAGCAAGATATAGCTTGAGAACCACACCAGGTGTCTTGTTACTAACGCTGCGATTAATAAATCCAAGTGTCCGATTTGCCTTATTACGAACATTTATGCATTGATCCTTTTGTTTTAAATTCTTACTAATCATAACTCCCAGATCCCTTTCGCAATCCGACTTCGCAATCACAACACCATCTAGCTCGTATCTTGTAACTCTATCATCATTACCTAACCTCAGAACTTTACATTTATCAGCATTAAACTGCATCTGCCAATCCTTTGACCATTTCAAAACCCTATCTAGATCAACTTGAAGTGATAGTGAGTCCTCCTCCGAATTAATTTCCCTACCGATTTTCGTATCATCGGCAAATTTGCAAATGTTGCTACTCAAACCTGAATCTAAATCATTTATATATATTATAAACAACAGAGGTCCCAGGACAGAGCCTTGAGGCACTCCACTTACAACATTTTCCCACTCTAACTTGATTCCATTTATACTAACTCTCTGTTTCCTTTGGTATAGCCATGCCCTAATCCAGCTTAATATAGCACCCCCAATACCATGAGACTATTTTTTTAATCAGTCTTTCATGTGGCACTGTATCAAAAGCTTTGCTAAAGTCAAGGTATACAACATCGCAATCCTTACCACTATCAACTGCCTCAACAATGCTAGAATAAAAAGATAACAAATTTGTTAAACATGAACGGCCATTTATAAAACCATGTTGCGACTCAATTATTAATTTATGTTTTTCAAGATGAAGACGAATTTTATTTGCTATTATAGATTCGAGTAACTTTCCCACAATAGACGTTAGGCTAATTGGTCGATAGTTAGACGCAAGTGATCTATCTCCTTTCTTAAAAACTGGTATCACATTAGCAACTTTCCAAAACTCTGGCACTCTGCCTGACTCTATTGATTTATTAAATATGGTTGACAGTGGGTCACAAAGCTCCTCTTTGCATTCTTTAAGCACCCTGGCAAACACTTCATCCGGCCCTGGGGATTTGTTTGGTTTGAGTTTTACTATTTGTTTAAGAACATCCTCCCTGGTAACTGCTAAACTCGTCAACCTGTCCTCGTCCCCACCCACATAGACTTGTTCGGCTGAAGGCATATTGTTAAGTTCCTCTTTAGTAAATACAGATACAAAATATTTATTAAAAATACTACTCATCTCTTCATCACTATCTGTTATTTGACCTGTCTCAGTTTTTAATGGACCTATCCTTTCCCTAGTCTTAGTACGATATAACTGAAAAAACCCTTTTGGATTTGTCTTTGCTTGCCCTGCTATGCGAACTTCATAGTTTCTTTTTGCTTTCCTTATCTCTTTTTTAACATTTCTAACCAGTTGTACGAATTCCTGTTCTAAAGTGACCTCCCCATTTTTAATCCTTTTGTACCAAGCTCTCTTTTTACCTATAAGGTTCTTCAAATTCTTTGTTATCCACTTTGGGTCATTAGTATTCGATCTATTCAATTTGTATGGTATACTACGTTCCTGTGCTTTGTTTAGAATATTCTTAAATAAGTTATATATTGAATCCACATCGAAATCCCCATTTAAGTCACCTATCGCTGGGTTCATGTCTCGCTCCAAGACCGGCCCACACCCCATACCCAAGACTTTCCAATCAATTTGACCCAAAAAATTTCTTAGGCTATTAAAATCAGCTTTTCGAAAATCTGGCACTTTAACAGAATTTTCTCCTACTGGTCTATTCCATTCTATGCTAAATCTGATTTCTTTGTGATCACTGCTCCCTAGCTCACTCCCTATTTCGATGTCATTAATTTGCGTTTCCCTGTTGGTTAACACTAAATCTAAAATATTATTTTCCCGTGTTGGTTCCTTAATGTGTTGCGTAAGAAAGCAATCGTCAATTAATTCTAGAAAATCTTCTGCTTCACTATTCCCTGTTTTGTTCAACCAGTTTATTCCGCTAAAATTAAAGTCACCCATGACATAAATACTGTTAGATCTAGATGCTCTAGATATTTCATCCCATAGATGCTTTGCTTCCATTCTGTCTAAATTTGGTGGCCTATATATTACTCCTATTATAATATTATTAGCTTTTTCGTTTAATTCAATCCAAATAGTTTCTGTGTGTGGCTCTGTTTTGATTCCCTCTTTGAGACTACATTTCAAATTGTCCCTAACATATATGGCTACTCCACCTCCTCGTCTAATATATCTATCTGTGTGAAATAGTTTAAATCCATATATTTGATATTCAGCTAATAGTTCTCTATTTTCTACATTCATCCACGTTTCGGTAAGTGCAATAATATCTATTTTTTCTGTGCAGACAAGAGCATTTAATTCGTTAATTTTATTTCTTAGACTTCTACTGTTAGTGTAATATACCCTAAGTGAATTGTTATTTTGCGGACCTTCTCTTTCCCTGATCGTTTTGCCAATTCCTTTCTCCCACAAACACATACTTTTATTACCTCCTTCCTCCAAATCAATTCCCATACCTCTATCTACTAACAGTTTAAACCCAAACAAACACCTCTAACCACTTCTTCTAACGAGTTCGCAACAGCAACAACCCCAGCTCTCGATAGATGCACCCCATCACGAGCATACATTTCATTTCTTCCATAGAAGTGTTCCCAGTTGTCTATGAAAGATATTGCATTTGATTTGCAATATCTTTCCAGCCGGCAATTGACACCAAGTGCCCTCGATATCCATTCATTTCCCACTCCCTTTCTTGGAAGAATGCCACATATGATCGGGATTCCTCCCTTGCTCCTAACTAACTCTATGGCTGTTTTATACCTCTGAATCAGTTCCTCACTCCTAACTCGACCAACATCATTTCCTCCCACGCTAATGCAAATAATGGGATTGTTCCCATTACCAGCCATAATATCATTCATGTTGTTTATAATATCACCAATGCCAGCTCCGGGATAGCAAACCCTTAACCTGTTCCCCCTATCTCTAGCACAAAACGTTCTATCCAAATACCTTATCTGGGAATCTCCCACAACTAATGTTTGCTTAGGTACTTCCTTTACTTTCTGAGGGGCCTGCGCTTCCTTTCTCTTCGTTGCTTAATATTTATGTCTACCTTAATATCTATGTTATGTCTTTATATGTCTACCATATTTAATAAATCAATAGAGTCAGGCAGAGTGCCAGAGTCATGGAAGGTAGCTAATGTGGTACCAATTTTTAAGAAAGGAGATAGATCACTTGCGTCAAACTATCGGCCAATTAGCCTAACGTCTATTGTGGGAACTTACTTGAATCAATAATTGCAAATACAATTCGTCTCCATCTTGAAAAACATAAATTAATAAATGAGTCGCAACATGGTTTTACAAATGGCCGTTCATGTTTAACAAATTTGCTAACTTTTTATTCCAGCATAGTTGAGGCCGTTGATAGTGGTAAGGATTGTGATGTTGTGTACCTTGACTTTAGCAAAGCTTTTGATACAGTGCCACATAAAGACTAATTAAAAATATAGAAGCTCATGGTATTGGGGGTGCTATATTAACTTGAATTAGGGCATGGCTATTCCAAAGGAAACAGAGAGTTAGTATAAATGGAGTTAAGTCAGAGTGGGATAATGTTGTTAGTGCATTGTTAGTTAGAGTACCTCAGGGCTCTGTCCTGGGACCTCTGTTGTTTATAATATATATAAATGATTTAGATTCAGGTTTGAGTAGCAACATTTGCAAATTTGCCGATGATACGAAAATCGGTAGGGAAATTAATTCGGAGGAACCACTATCACTTCAAGTTGATCTAGATAGGGTTTTGAAATGGTCAAATGATTGGTAAATGCAGTTTAATGCTGATAAATATAAAGTTCTGAGGCTAGGTAATGATGATAAGAACATAAGAACATAAGATAAGAACAAAGGCAACTGCAGAAGGCCTATTGGCCCATACGAGGCAGCTCCTATTTATAACCCCCCAATCCCACTCATATACATGTCCACTCATATACATGGCTTGAAACAATCGAGGGACCCCACCACAATGTCACGCGGTAATTGGTTCCACAAACCAACAGCCCTGCCACCGAACCAGCATCCACCCAAGTCCCTCCCAAATCCAAACCCATCCAATCCATACCCATTGCTTCGTGTTCTGTCCCGCGTTGATACTTTTAACACCCCATTAACATCCCCCCCGCTATGTCCACTCATCCACCCGCAAACCTCCATCACGTCACCCCCAACTCCCCGCCCCTAAAGCGAACGCAACCCAAGCCCAGCCAATCCCTCTTCACACGAAAGACCTCTAATTTGGGGAACTAACTTCATCCCACGCTGGACACGCTCAAGTGAATCCATATCCACTCCACAACATGGCGACCAAAACTGAACTGCAAAATCTAAATGGGGCCCAACCAGAGCAAGACACAGCTCGAGAACCACACCAGGTGTCCCGTTACCAACGCTGCGCCCAACAAATCCAAGTGTCCGATTCGCCCCATTACGAACACTTATGCATTGATCCTTCTGTTTCAAACTCCCACCAATCACAACTCCCAGATCCCCCTCGCAATCTCAACACCATCCACCTCGCATCTTGCAACTCCATCACCACCACCTAACCTCAGAACCCTACATTTATCAGCACCAAACTGCATTTGCCCATCCCCCGACCATTCCAAAACCCTATCCAGATCCACATGAAGTGACAGTGAGTCCTCCTCCGAATTAATTTCCCCACCGATCTCAGCATCATCGGCAAACCTGCAAATGCTGCTACTCAAACCTGAATCCAAATCACTGATAGAGTTACAAGATACGAGCTAGATGGTGTTGAGATTGCGAAAGGGATCTGGGAGTTATGATTAGTAAGAATTTAAAACAAAAGGATCAATGCATGAATGTTCGTAATAAGGCGAATAGGACACTGGGATTTATTAATTGAAGCGTTAGTAACAAGACACCTGGTGTGGTTCTTAAGCTATACCTTGCTCTGGTTAGGCCCCATTTAGATTATGCAGTTCAGTTTTGGTCGCCGTATTATAGAATGGATATAATTTCACTTGAACATGTCCAACGTAGGATGACTAAGTTAATTCCCCAAATTAGAAATCTTTCATATGAAGAAAGATTAACAAAGCTTAAGTTGCATTCACTGGAAAGGAGAAGAGTTAGGGGTGACATGATAGAGGTTTACAAGTGGATGAATGGACATAACAGGGGGGATATGAATAGGGTATTAAAAATATCAACACAAGACAGAACACGAAACAATGGGTATAAATTGGATAAGTTTAGATTTAGGAAAGACTTGGGTAAATACTGGTTCAGTAACAGGGTTGTTGATTTGTGGAACCAATGGCCGCGTAACGTGGTGGAGGTGGTGTCCCTCGATTGTTTCAAGCGCGGGTTGGACAAGTATATGAGTGGGATTGGGTGTTTATAGAATAGGATGCTTCGTATGGGCCAATATGCCTTCTGCAATTACCTTTGTTCTTATGTTCTTATGTAACACAAGACAGAACACGAAACAATGGGTATAAATTGGATAAGTTTAGATTTAGGAAAGACTTGGGTAAATACTGGTTCAGTAACAGGGTTGTTGATTTGTGGAACCAATTACCGCATAACGTGCTGGAGGTGGGGTCCCTCGATTGTTTCAAGCGCAGGTTGGACAAGTATATGAGTGGGATTGGGTGGTTATAAATAGGAGCTGCCTCGTATGGGCCAATAGGCCTTCTGCAGTTGCCTTTGTTCTTATGTTATGTTCGTAATAAGGCGAATAGGACACTGGGATTTATTAATCGAAGCGTTAGTAACAAAACACCTGGTGTGGTTCTTAAGTTATATCTTGCTCTGGTTAGGCCCCATTTAGATTATGCAGTTCAGTTTTGGTCGCCGTATTATAGAATGGATATAAATTCACTTGAACATGTCCAACGAAGGATGACTAAGTTAATTCCCCAAATTAGAAATCTTTCATATGAAGAAAGATTAACAAAGCTTAAGTTGCATTCACTGGAAAAGAGAAGAGTTAGGGGTGACATGACAGAGGTTTACAAGAGGATGAATGGACATAACAGGGGTGATATTAATAGGGTATTAAAAATATCAACACAAGACAGAACACGAAACAATGGGAATAAATTGGATAAGTTTAGATTTAGGACAGACTTGGGTAAATACTGGTTCAGTAACAGGGTTGTTGATTTGTGGAACCAATTGCCGCGTATCGTGGTGGATGTGGGGTCCCTCGATTGTTTCAAGCGCGAGTTGGATCAGTATATGAGTGGGATTGGGTGGTTATAGATAGGAGCTGCCTCGTATGGGCTAATAGGCCTTCTGCAGTTACCTTTGTTCTTATGTTCCTCTGTTCATATGTTCTTATTAAATATGGTTGACAGTGGGTCACAAAGCTCCTCTTTGCATTCTTTAAGCACCCTGGCAAACACTTCATCCGGCCCTGGGGATTTGTTTGGTTTTAGTTTTACTATTTGTTTAAGAACATCCTCCCTGGTAACTGCTAAACTCGTCAACCTGTCCTCGTCCCCACCCACATTGACTTGTTCGGCTGAAGGCCCTATCCTTTCCCTAGTCTTAGTACGATATAACATAAGAACATAAGAACATAAGAACAAAGGTAACTGCAGAAGGCCTATTGGCCCATACGAGGCAGCTCCTATTCTATAACCACCCAATCCCACTCATATACTTGTCCAACCCGTGCTTGAAACAATCGAGGGACCCCACCTCCACAATGTTACGCGGCAATTGGTTCCACAAATCAACAACCCTGTTACTGAACCAGTATTTACCCAAGTCTTTCCTAAATCTAAACTTATCCAATTTATATCCATTGTTTCGTGTTCTGTCCTGTGTTGATACTTTTAATACCCTAACTGAAAAAACCCTTTAGGATTTGTCTTTGCTTGCCCTGCTATGCGAACTTCATAGTTTCTTTTTGCTTCCCTTATCTCTTTTTTAACATTTCTAACCAGTTGTACGAATTCCTGTTCTAAAGTGACCTCCCCATTTTTAATCCTTTTGTACCAAGCTCTCTTTTTACCTATAAGGTTCTTCAAATTCTTTGATATCTATTTTGGGTTATTAGTATTCGATCTATTCAATTTGTATGTTATACTACGTTTCTGTGCTTTGTTTAGAATATTCTTAAATAAGTTATATATTGAATCCACATCGAAATCCCCATTTACGTCACCTATCGCTGGGTTCATGTCTCACTCCAAGACCGGCCCCCACCCCATACCCAAGACTTTCCAATCAATTTGACCCAAAAAATTTCTTCGGCTATTAAAATCAGGTTTTCGAAAATCTGGCACTTTAACAGAATTTTCTCCTACTGGTCTATTCCATTCTATGCTAAATCTGATTTCTTTGTGATCACTGTTCCCTAGCTCACTCCCTATTTCGATGTCATTAACTTGTGTTTCCCTGTTAGTTAACACTAAATCTAAAATATTATTTTCCCGTGTTGGTTCCTTAATGTGTTGCGTAAGAAAGCAATCGTCAATTAATTCTAGAAAATCTTCTGTTTCACTATTCAAAGTGAAAGAATGCAAAGAGGAGCTTTGTGACCCACTGTCAACCATATTTAATAAATCAATAGAATCAGGCAGAGTGCCAGAGTTTTGGAAAGTTGCTAATGTGATACCAGTTTTTAAGAAAGGAGATAGATCACTTGCGTCTAACTATCGACCAATTAGCCTAACGTCTATTGTGGGAAAGTTACTCGAATCTATAATAGCAAATAAAATTCGTCTTCATCTTGAAAAACATAAATTAATAATTGAGTCGCAACATGGTTTTATAAATGGCCGTTCATGTTTAACAAATTTGTTATCTTTTTATTCTAGCATTGTTGAGGCAGTTGATAGTGGTAAGGATTGCGATGTTGTATACCTTGACTTTAGCAAAGCTTTTGATACAGTGCCACATGAAAGACTGATTAAAAAAATAGAGTCTCATGGTATTGGGGGTGCTATATTAAGCTGGATTAGGGCATGGCTATACCAAAGGAAACAGAGAGTTAGTATAAATGGAATCAAGTCAGAGTGGGAAAATGTTGTAAGTGGAGTGCCTCAAGGCTCTGTCCTGGGACCTCTGTTGTTTATAATATATATAAATGATTTAGATTCAGGTTTGAGTAGCAACATTTGCAAATTTGCCGATGATACGAAAATCGGTAGGGAAATTAATTCGGAGGAGGACTCACTATCACTTCAAGTTGATCTAGATAGGGTTTTGAAATGGTCAAAGGATTGGCAGATGCAGTTTAATGCTGATAAATGTAAAGTTCTGAGGTTGGGTAATGATGATGGAGTTACAGGATACGAGCTAGATGGTGTTGTGATTGCGAAGTCGGATTGCGAAAGGGATCTGGGAGTTATGATTAGTAAGAATTTAAAACAAAAGGATCAATGCATAAATGTTCGTAATAAGGCAAATCGGACACTTGGATTTATTAATCGCAGCGTTAGTAACAAGACACCTGGTGTGGTTCTCAAGCTATATCTTGCTCTAGTTAGGCCCCATTTAGATTATGCAGTTCAGTTTTGGTCGCCATATTATAGAATGGATATAATTTCACTTGAACATGTCCAGCGTAGGATGACTAAGTTAATTCCCCAAATTAGAAATCTTTCATATGAAGAAAGATTAACAAAGCTTAAGTTGCATTCACTGGAAAGGCGAAGAGTTAGGGGTGACATGATAGAGGTTTACAAGTGGATGAATGGACATAACCGGGGGGATATTAATAGGGTATTAAAAGTATCAACACAGGACAGAACACGAAACAATGGATATAAATTGGATAAGTTTAGATTTAGGAAAGACTTGGGTAAATACTGGTTCAGTAACAGGGTTGTTGATTTGTGGAACCAATTGCCGCGTAACATTGTGGAGGTGGGGTCCCTCGATTGTTTCAAGCACGGGTTGGACAAGTATATGAGTGGGATTGGGTGGTTATAGAATAGGAGCTGCCTCGTATGGGCCAATAGGCCTTCTGCAGTTACCTTTGTTCTTATTCCCTGTTTTGTTCAACCAGTTTATTCCACTAAAATTAGTCACCCATTACGTAAATACTGTTAGATCTAGATGCCCTAGATATTTCATCCCATAGATGCTTTGCTTCCACTCTGTCTAAATTTCGTGGCCTATATATAACTCCTATTATAATATTATTTGCTTTTTCGTATAATTCTGTCCAAATAGTTTTTGTGTGTGGCTCAGTTTTGATTCCCTCTTTGAGACTACATTTCAAATTGTCCCTAACATATATGGCTACTGCCCCTCCTCGTCTAATATATCTATCTGTGTGAAATAGGTTAAATCCATTTATTTGATATTCAGCTAAAAGTTCTCTATTTTCTACATTCATCCACGTTTCGGTAAGTGCAATAATATCTATTTTTTTCTGTGCAGACAAGAGCATTTAATTCGTTAATTTTATTTCTTAGACTTCTACTGTTAGTGTAATATACCCTAAGTGAATTGTTATTTTGAGGCCCTTCTCTTTCCCTGTTCATTTTGCCAATTCCTTTCTCCCACAAACACATACTTTTATTATCTCCTTCCTCCAAATCAATTCCCATACCTCTATCTACTAACAGTTTAAACCCAAACAAACTCCGGGGGATATTAATAGGGTATTAAAAGTATCAACACAGGACAGAACACGAAACAATGGGTATAAATTGGATAAGTTTAGATTTAGGAAAGACTTGGGTAAATACTGGTTCAGTAACAGGGTTGTTGATTTGTGGAACCAATTGCCGCGTAACATTGTGGAGGTGGGGTCCCTCGATTGTTTCAAGCACGGGTTGGACAAGTATATGAGTGGGATTGGGTGGTTATAGAATAGGAGCTGCCTCGTATGGGCCAATAGGCCTTCTGCAGTTACCTTTGTTCTTATGTTCTTAAACACCTCTAACCACTTCTTCCAACGAGTTCGCAACAGCAACAACCCCAGCCCTCGATAGATGCACCCCATCAAGAGCATACATTCCATTTCTTCCATAGAAGTGTTCCCAGTTGTCTATGAAAGATATTGCATTTGATCTGCAATATCTTTCCAGCCGGCAATTGACACCAAGTGCCCTCGATATCCATTCATTTCCTACTCCTTTTCTTGGAAGAATGCCACATATGATCGGGATTCCTCCCTTGCTCCTAACTAATTCAATGGCTGTCCTGAATCTCTGTATTAGTTCCTCACTCCTAATTCGTCCAACATCATTACCCCCTGCACTAATACAAATAATGGGTTTGTTTCCATTTCCTGTCATAATATTCATGTGTGTTATCTTCATTCCTGTGTTCGAACATCCATTTGAATACAGTAGTCATGTCACCCTGTGCTTTTCTCAGCTGTGGGATTTCCTAATGTTCTCGGGTTGGGGGAAGAGGCGGAGGGAGGTGACGGGTAGAGTTTTTATATTCAGCGACGACAGCTACTGACCATTTACATTTTCATCGAGGGAGTGAGCGGACCACATCACCAGTGCTGTTGTATAACTGGACTGTAGTAGTAGTACATAAATTCAGTTTTACGTTACCGTAAAAGTAACTACGTTATTGTGGTTATCGCGAATAACCAAACTTTAATTACGGGTTCACCATAGCCTGTGCATCGTGGACATTTGCAGGCGATGAATCACAATAACGCGGCTGAAGAACGTTGACCAGACCACACACTAGAAGGTGAAGGACGACGACGACGTTTCGGTTCGTCCTGGACCATTCAAGTCGATTGTGGTCTTCATGGGCATTTCGTTTTGAGTAACTTAATTTATCCCAAACAATTAATTAATCTGAAACCGACGGGATGTATCTGTTCCCTGAACACATCATTCCTGCTGCCATCGACACTGATAGCAGAATGAAAATTCAAACAACTGAGTACTGGACAATGGTCTCCAAAATAGTCATATTAGCAGTCTTCGCGTTTCGTATGGCACTAAATTCGGGGCCACTTATATCGCTGGCAAAGGTTTTTGGTAATAAGAATTCAAACAATAAACATATGTTTGGCAGCAATCCCAATGACTCGACCGCGCCGATGATCGTGGCAAGCTCTCGTAACTCGTTCTTCTCAAAAAACACATTGATACGTTTCGCCAAGATGAATGTTATAAGTTTTTTGGGTGAAAAATTGAGTTCGTACATTATAGTTTTCATGTACGAACTCGCATTTGGTGATGCTCAGGTCTCTGGCGACTTGTGGCCAGTACTTGATCCCTGTATAAGACTGGTCTCCACCTGGCTGGTGTCCCGCTTGTTGCGTTGAAGCAATGTTCTCTTGTTGAACCTTTGCTTAATAACTAATTATATATATAATAATGTTTTTAAGTATTTGTATTGTGAATAATAAAATATAATATCTAAATTACAATAATGTTTTATTGGCCTGAATATCACCTGAGAAAATGGTAATTCATAATAATTTACCATGAAAACAGTTGAAAATACAAGTATTATAAGAATATTGATGCATTTAATTCTGTGTGTAGTGTAATGTAAGTATTATAATATATAAAACCTAATGTTATACCCAACCGATATATATACTGGTGTATACTGGCAGCAGCTTTTCATTTAAACATGTTTCATTGAAATTGACTCCATATTTTGTATTGCTTATTTTCTTGTTTAGAGCTTCTATCCCTCTGACTAGAGCTCTAGCATCTTGATTTAATTGGAACAGGAGTTCTCCAAAGGTCAAAGGTTCGTTGGAGGTGAAGAAAAAGAAATAAATAACTGTGCATTTATTATAGAATTTCCACAAAGTTTCGAATCAACATGCTTCATTCTCAAGTGATAAGCAAGTAAGATGATGAAGATTAAGCCACCCAAAAGGTGGCACGGACATGAATAGCCCGTAAATATGAAAGTACAGGGGGTGTTAGATTTTACCAGGCACAGACTCGCGCCTATGCCAGGTAAGTCCACTACGGGCTCACCATAACAGGTGCTACTTGGAACTGTTTGTTCCTGGTAGCTGAATCTTAAACAACAACATAAGGCATGAGAGGGGGAAAAGTAAAGCGAAAATAGGTGACGAAGCACATTTTAATAATGTGCTTCGTCAAGTTTACAACATTTAATAATGTTTTTAATGGTTGGTAGTCGTCTATGTTTTGAAGACGAGGAGTCACAATAACGTTGCTGAAATATGTTGACTAAACCATACTATGCAGGCGATGAGTCACAATAACGTGGCTAAAGTATGTTGACTAGACGGTGAAGGGACGGCGACGTTTCGATCCGTCCTGGACCGAAACAGGACGGATCGAAAGTGTGTGGTTTGTTTCCATACACCACACCTTCTACCTTCTACCACCAAACCACACACTTCTGGTCAACAAACCACACACTAGAAAGTGTGTGGTTTGAAAGGGACGACGACGTTTCGGTCCGTCCTGGACCATTCTCAAGTCGATTGTGTGTTAAGTCGAAACGGAGTACTTCTTTGTTTTATAGAACTTGGGTCTAACGTTTTGGTTAGGAGTTATGCTTTTTACTTTACGGATTTTTGCTTTCATTATTCGTTCTTCTTTTTATGTTATCACCGTGCATGAAGGATTTATATTATAAATTTATTGGAGGTGTTGTGGTTTCTGTTATTGGTTCAGGACTGTACCATTGATCCAGGTGTCGTCTTTTTTGCAGTGTTTATTTCAGTGTTGCTATATCCATTGATCACCAACACCTGGGTTATCCTTTCAAACTCCCGACTCACGTTGCTCCATTCAGAACAGTGAATAAGCGCTCGACGGATATAAACGTTGAGAACACTGGTTTGTATCTTCGGGGATACAAACCAGTGATATAACCAGTGTTATATCTTGTATCTCCTACTGTTTAGGCATAATCCTATGTTTGTAGGCTTGGTATACACACTGGTGCTTAGAGAGGTGCAAAAAGCTCCTGTTTTTGTTATTAGTACATCCAGGAATGGCAGAATGTTATTTTCACTTTTTTTCATGGGTAAAACGGAGTACTGACTCTAGATAGCTTTTTAGATCAATTAGTTCATCTGGGTCTTTTACTATGCAATGCAAATTAAACAGGTTTTCATATTTACACTTTACTATAGTCTGTCATATCTGTAAATATGTTCATCCCGGCACAAAGAATTCGAGAAGCAAAAGAAGAATCCATGGTATAATAGGGCTTGTATTGAAGCAAAAGGACTGAACAAAAGGGTATGGAAGTCGTGAGAAAGAAACCTAGTGACAAAGATTAAGCAAGAAAGAGAAGGCTGAGAAAGAAAAATGCAAAATGCTGGGCGGACTGCATTTTCTTGGATTGTCGGAAAGCCTTTGACACAGTACCGCATGGTATGAGGTACTGGCATGTACCAGCATAAGCTGGAGAGACAGACAGGTGTAGCTGGTAAGGTGCTCCAGTGGATAAGGGAGCACCTAAGCAATAGGAAGCAGAGAGTTACAGTGAGGGGTGAGACCTCAGATTGAAATCACCAGTGGAGTCCCACAGGGCTCTGTACTCGGTCCTATCCTGTTTCTGACATATGTAAATGATTTCCCGGTATAGATTCATTTCTCTCAATGTTTGCTGACGATGCCAAAATTATGAGAAGGATTAAGACAGAGGACTGCTTCAAGAAGACTTAGGCTTCCTAGGCAAGCTGAAGGAATGGTCGAACAAATGGTTGTTAGAGTTTAACCCAAGCTAATGCAATGTAATGAATAGGGAGCCGGAGGCCAGATACTAGGTATCATCTGGGAGACGAAATTCTTCAAGAGTCAGAGAGAAAAAGGCTTGGGGTTGACATCACGCCAGACCTGTCCCCTGCAGCCCATATCCAGAGGATAACATCAGTGGCATTTTTTTTTTTTTTAGATATATACAAGAGTTGTTACATTCTTGTACAGCCACTAGTACGCGTAGCGTTTCGGGCAAGTCCTTAATCCTATGGGCCCTGGAATACGATCCCCTGCCGCGAAGAATCCTTTTTTCATCCAAGTACACATTTTACTGTTGGCCTCTGTTGTAGCCTCTGTTTACGTTAAACAGAGGCTACAGTTAAGGAATTGCGCCCAGTAAATCCTCCCCGGCCAGGATACGAACCCATGACATAGCGCTCGCGGAACGCCAGGCGAGTGTCTTACCACCACACCACGGAGACTGCAACGCTGATTTGCCAGGCTGGCCAACATGAGAACGGCATTCAGAAGCTTGTGTAAGGAATCATTCGGAACTTTGTATACCAGATATGTCAGGCCAATCATGGAGTATGCAGCCCCAGCATGGAGTCCATATCTAGTCAAGGATAAGACCAAACTGGAAAAGGTTCAAAGGTTTGCCACCTTTGAACCACCAGACTAGTACCCGAGGTGAGAGGTATGAGCTACGAGGAGAGACTAACCACATTCAAGATTCTCAAGGGAATTCATAGGGTAGATAAAGACAGGCTATTTAACACAAGGGACACACACACCAGGGGACACAGGTGGAAACTGAGTACCCAAATGAGCCACAGAGATATTAGAAAGAAGTTATTTAGTGCCAGAGTGGTTGACAAATGGAACGCATTAGGAATTCATGTGGCGGAGGCTGACTCCATACACAGTTTCAAGTGCAGATATGATAGAGCCCAGTAGGCTCAGGAACCTGTACACCTGTTGATTGACGGTTGAGTTGATGGGACCAAAGAACCAGAGCTAAACCCTCGCAAGCACAATTAGGTGAGTACACGCCAGGAAGCAGCCGGTAACAGCTGTCTAACTCCCAGGTACCTATGTACTGCTAGGTAACGGGTAATAATATACCAAATGTTTCATCTGATATAGCTGTCATATATTAGTATTCTGGCTTTACAGCTAGTGCCCTTTGACAGGAATTATAGAAGAGGAAGCAGTACAGTTGCTTGGTATACCAGTACAGGGGTGATGGATGCCAGCCTCCCACGAGGATTATTTGGTGTCATCATTCGTTTTCATAACTGGTGGACTAAGCCTGCTGTACAATAAGATAAGGCCTCATAAGTTCATTAATAATATATGTAGTTTAATACAGTAGTTTGATTGGCTGCATATATATCAATTTAATATAAACCCCCCTAATGTGTAAGAGTCGATTTGTGAGAAATACAGTCCGCTAAACATCATACAAATTTCTATCGAAATATATAAATTAACTCCCTCATATAGTACCCCAATACTGTAGGCCTGTATGTTTTTATTCCTTAAACACCTACGGAAGCACTTTGTCTGGCCCTAGGGATTTGTTAGGATTTTTTTTCAATTTGTTAAATAACATCCTCCCTAGAAACTACTAAACTAGTCAACCAATATAGACATGCACAGCTGAAGGCCTAATATTTATGTTCTACTTAAGTAAATACAGACAAATATTTATTTTATTTACTACTCATATCTGTCATTATCAGTTATCTGACTTGTTAAAGTTTTTAATGGACCTATTTTTCCCTAATCTTTGTTTGATATAATTGTTCGCTATATAAAATGATCGCTGCTTTCTAACTTGCTCCATATTCCTATATAATTTATTAGTGTGTTCCTGTTGACTAGAACCGAGTCTAATTTATTGTTTTTGTTTTTCCGTGTATTGTATATGAAGGCAGAAGTTGTGAAGAAATTTACCGGTAATTTATTTGTTATTAATTCAATGGACTGTATTTATTACATATGGGGTGGTAAGAGACTTAATCTGCAAGGTGTCTCTCGACTTCGCTGCATAATTTGTCCTTTTTCCACACGACGACTTCTCCTCCTTTGTCTGCTGGCTTGATTATGATGTCCCTGCGTGATTTTAGCACGCCTAAGGCTTCTCTCTCCCTGCGGTAGGGTGCAGATGTCTCTGGTACTGGTGTCTCTCTGGAGGTCCTCTCTCATCTGGAGCATCACCGCTTTCAGCCCCACTACGTTGTAGGGTGGCTTCTTGTCTGTTCTGACGGGGTGTAGGGACCTGTAGGATAGAGACAGTTTATTTTAATGGGGTGCCCTATGACAAACGTTAGTCCACTTTCCAGTAGTGTTATCTCGTTCACGGTCAGGGGTACGTCTGAGACGACTGTTTGCTTTAGTCGTCACTCCCTCTGTTGTGTTTCACGTTTCTCTAGGTTTCTTAATAAGTGACTATTAAGTGCTGCTAAAGTACGTGGATCAGCCATAGTGGCTGATTCATTGAGTTTGATTGGCCCCTTAACTTCTAAGTGGAGATAACTGGGGTATTTGCTCATAGAAGTGAGCAATATATTATAGTAATAGCTTAGGGTTGAAAATTAAAAACATTTTTTATTTGGCAAGTGATGTCTGGGTTGTGGGAGACTATTTCACATTTGGATGCATTGAGAATGAGGCCCAAGGCTGCTCCGTGCTCCCGGATTTTCATTATATCGGGGAGCACGGAGCAGCCGTATTCATTTTCATTATTTTCTAGCACCTTCCATCCGTTTCAAAGTTGAATGAGGATCTAATTCCCTCCTTCCTTTTCTTGACGTTCACGTTCACAGCTCTGTGACAGGGTTCTCGTTCTCTGCCTACCGCAAACCCATGTATAGGTACTGGCATGTACCAGCATAAGCTGGAGAGACAGACAGGTGTAGCTGGTAAGGTGCTCCAGTGGATAAGGGAGCACCTAAGCAATAGGAAGCAGAGAGTTACAGTGAGGGGTGAGACCTCAGATTGAAATCACCAGTGGAGTCCCACAGGGCTCTGTACTCGGTCCTATCCTGTTTCTGACATATGTAAATGATTTCCCGGTATAGATTCATTTCTCTCAATGTTTGCTGACGATGCCAAAATTATGAGAAGGATTAAGACAGAGGACTGCTTCAAGAAGACTTAGGCTTCCTAGGCAAGCTGAAGGAATGGTCGAACAAATGGTTGTTAGAGTTTAACCCAAGCTAATGCAATGTAATGAATAGGGAGCCGGAGGCCAGATACTAGGTATCATCTGGGAGACGAAATTCTTCAAGAGTCAGAGAGAAAAAGGCTTGGGGTTGACATCACGCCAGACCTGTCCCCTGCAGCCCATATCCAGAGGATAACATCAGTGGCATTTTTTTTTTTTTTAGATATATACAAGAGTTGTTACATTCTTGTACAGCCACTAGTACGCGTAGCGTTTCGGGCAAGTCCTTAATCCTATGGGCCCTGGAATACGATCCCCTGCCGCGAAGAATCCTTTTTTCATCCAAGTACACATTTTACTGTTGGCCTCTGTTGTAGCCTCTGTTTACGTTAAACAGAGGCTACAGTTAAGGAATTGCGCCCAGTAAATCCTCCCCGGCCAGGATACGAACCCATGACATAGCGCTCGCGGAACGCCAGGCGAGTGTCTTACCACCACACCACGGAGACTGCAACGCTGATTTGCCAGGCTGGCCAACATGAGAACGGCATTCAGAAGCTTGTGTAAGGAATCATTCGGAACTTTGTATACCAGATATGTCAGGCCAATCATGGAGTATGCAGCCCCAGCATGGAGTCCATATCTAGTCAAGGATAAGACCAAACTGGAAAAGGTTCAAAGGTTTGCCACCTTTGAACCACCAGACTAGTACCCGAGGTGAGAGGTATGAGCTACGAGGAGAGACTAACCACATTCAAGATTCTCAAGGGAATTCATAGGGTAGATAAAGACAGGCTATTTAACACAAGGGACACACACACCAGGGGACACAGGTGGAAACTGAGTACCCAAATGAGCCACAGAGATATTAGAAAGAAGTTATTTAGTGCCAGAGTGGTTGACAAATGGAACGCATTAGGAATTCATGTGGCGGAGGCTGACTCCATACACAGTTTCAAGTGCAGATATGATAGAGCCCAGTAGGCTCAGGAACCTGTACACCTGTTGATTGACGGTTGAGTTGATGGGACCAAAGAACCAGAGCTAAACCCTCGCAAGCACAATTAGGTGAGTACACGCCAGGAAGCAGCCGGTAACAGCTGTCTAACTCCCAGGTACCTATGTACTGCTAGGTAACGGGTAATAATATACCAAATGTTTCATCTGATATAGCTGTCATATATTAGTATTCTGGCTTTACAGCTAGTGCCCTTTGACAGGAATTATAGAAGAGGAAGCAGTACAGTTGCTTGGTATACCAGTACAGGGGTGATGGATGCCAGCCTCCCACGAGGATTATTTGGTGTCATCATTCGTTTTCATAACTGGTGGACTAAGCCTGCTGTACAATAAGATAAGGCCTCATAAGTTCATTAATAATATATGTAGTTTAATACAGTAGTTTGATTGGCTGCATATATATCAATTTAATATAAACCCCCCTAATGTGTAAGAGTCGATTTGTGAGAAATACAGTCCGCTAAACATCATACAAATTTCTATCGAAATATATAAATTAACTCCCTCATATAGTACCCCAATACTGTAGGCCTGTATGTTTTTATTCCTTAAACACCTACGGAAGCACTTTGTCTGGCCCTAGGGATTTGTTAGGATTTTTTTTCAATTTGTTAAATAACATCCTCCCTAGAAACTACTAAACTAGTCAACCAATATAGACATGCACAGCTGAAGGCCTAATATTTATGTTCTACTTAAGTAAATACAGACAAATATTTATTTTATTTACTACTCATATCTGTCATTATCAGTTATCTGACTTGTTAAAGTTTTTAATGGACCTATTTTTCCCTAATCTTTGTTTGATATAATTGTTCGCTATATAAAATGATCGCTGCTTTCTAACTTGCTCCATATTCCTATATAATTTATTAGTGTGTTCCTGTTGACTAGAACCGAGTCTAATTTATTGTTTTTGTTTTTCCGTGTATTGTATATGAAGGCAGAAGTTGTGAAGAAATTTACCGGTAATTTATTTGTTATTAATTCAATGGACTGTATTTATTACATATGGGGTGGTAAGAGACTTAATCTGCAAGGTGTCTCTCGACTTCGCTGCATAATTTGTCCTTTTTCCACACGACGACTTCTCCTCCTTTGTCTGCTGGCTTGATTATGATGTCCCTGCGTGATTTTAGCACGCCTAAGGCTTCTCTCTCCCTGCGGTAGGGTGCAGATGTCTCTGGTACTGGTGTCTCTCTGGAGGTCCTCTCTCATCTGGAGCATCACCGCTTTCAGCCCCACTACGTTGTAGGGTGGCTTCTTGTCTGTTCTGACGGGGTGTAGGGACCTGTAGGATAGAGACAGTTTATTTTAATGGGGTGCCCTATGACAAACGTTAGTCCACTTTCCAGTAGTGTTATCTCGTTCACGGTCAGGGGTACGTCTGAGACGACTGTTTGCTTTAGTCGTCACTCCCTCTGTTGTGTTTCACGTTTCTCTAGGTTTCTTAATAAGTGACTATTAAGTGCTGCTAAAGTACGTGGATCAGCCATAGTGGCTGATTCATTGAGTTTGATTGGCCCCTTAACTTCTAAGTGGAGATAACTGGGGTATTTGCTCATAGAAGTGAGCAATATATTATAGTAATAGCTTAGGGTTGAAAATTAAAAACATTTTTTATTTGGCAAGTGATGTCTGGGTTGTGGGAGACTATTTCACATTTGGATGCATTGAGAATGAGGCCCAAGGCTGCTCCGTGCTCCCGGATTTTCATTATATCGGGGAGCACGGAGCAGCCGTATTCATTTTCATTATTTTCTAGCACCTTCCATCCGTTTCAAAGTTGAATGAGGATCTAATTCCCTCCTTCCTTTTCTTGACGTTCACGTTCACAGCTCTGTGACAGGGTTCTCGTTCTCTGCCTACCGCAAACCCATGTATAGTGGCATGTACATTCACTTCTTTCCAAAGTGTCCTCCTCTCTCTCTTCCTCCGCGCTCTACGCACAGTTTCTTGATTCTGAAATTTCCTTTATTTCAGATAAATATATAAATTATTTGTAACGAGTTAATCTTATACTCGCTCCATTATCTCATTATCTTAATAGCATAACTAATTACAGAAGCTACAATCCTTTCCCCAATTACAGGTAATACTCTTCTCACCTTGTTGGAGGAAGCTGAGGTGTAATCACCATATAAGCAACGATTTGATGAATATCGAACAGTACAATCTCCAATCAATCAAGAATATAGTACTCGGCGTGGGCAGTTCTAATCGATCCAAGACGCTACAGCTTCGACACAGAGCAGACAGCAGACTACGACCGCATCCACTTACAACGCTCTCGCTCCCCAAGTTCAGACACTCGCAATTCCCAATCGAGCCACCACGCTCTCCCGCATAGAGCTCCACGACTCCGGCCTCACTCAGCTCTCTGCTCTGCTCCAGGCTTCGTTTCAACGTCTACGACACTGCTGTATCCAGGACTACTAAATAAATATGAAACTCACTAAACACTGTATCTAATCAACCCAACAACGTAACATAAACGAACGTTACATCGCCATCGTTACTCTTTACATTTTACCAACTGTGCCAGTTCTCAAGCTAAACGTAATTTCTTTCATCCTAAACCTGCTTTCAACACTCTTAGCACTGTGCTCTGCCTTCCCGTCATATCTGAACTCAAAATTTTACAAATATCTTTCGTCCTCTTGACATAAAGCTCGTCTTTCGACAAACTAACACTCTTCATAGCAATCTAATTCACACTGCTCCTCCTGCTTCTAATGCTGCTGATGTCAACTCTATTTCCTGTTCGTCTTGTCTTCTCCAATATTTTGGTGAAACTGGCCGTACACTTAATGACACACTTAAGGAACACAAAAGAAGTGTTAGGTCTGCAGACACAAACAATGCTCTATTCTGTCATGTTAAGGATTCTAATCATCCTATTGATAGGTCCTCCTCCAAAATAAACTTTCCTGCCTCTACTCTACACAGATGCCGTCTTGTCGAATCAGCTCTGATACACAACATACCCAACATGTTGAGTATGTTGAGTCCTGAGCACAAAGCCAGCACCTGAGTCCTGGCTTTGTTGCTGTTGAGTCTTCCTTTTCACATTATATACTCAAATGATCCAAACTTTCTACCAAACGTGACCTAACTTAAGCCTACACTTCCTTTTATCTTTATTTTCCTTTTTCTTACGATCCTTTTCTTATTCATATTACTAGCTGTACCCGGCCACGCATTGCTGTGGCTCAGCAACGTATGTGCATTGCTGAGCTACAACAACCTTCTCCTGTCTCCCAGTCCCAAAAATAAAAACAAATAAATTATACTCACAAAATGAACGGTATGGTAAACTACACAGCTCAATTCCAAGGCAATGTCACACAAAATAATTAAATCAAAATTAAAATAAATTGAGATTTATTAAAATTCAATTTATCAATGAAATTGGAAACATTGAAATGGAATCGCAACATATTTAGTATAGCATGTCTTATGTGCATCAGATGGCGCTGTTTTTAAAAAATGCACGTTTTTACCTGTCACAGGGGTGGCAGATATATAAAAAGACGCGCCTATTCGAATGCAACATTGTGTCAAAATTTCAAAGCAATCGGTAAAGAGGTTTCGAAGATTTCCCTCACATGAAAAACAACATGAAAAAAACAGTTCTTCATAAAAAGTATGTTTTCTTCCGTCACAGGCGTGACATCTATATAGTATGTATAAGAAACCCTGCTCGGATGCGAATGGAACGTTGTGTGAAAATTTCAAAGCAATCTGTGAAGAACTTTCGGAGATTTGCGATTATGCACAAACGATCATCTCCATTTTTATTTATATAGATGTTACGAACCCGGATCCGACGTCCGAGCACGGAGCAGTGTCAACCGCGCCATCTGTGGGTCAGCTCCCGAAACCCCCTCCAAACGGACGACGACACCTGGCGAGGACGACGTGTACTAGCTACGAGAGCCAGTTTCCAGTCCCGTTCAGCACTCAACACCGCCGCTGCTGACCTCTGGTGAGGTGGTGCTCAGACTACAACGCCATCTATGAAGTGGATGTGTCGGGTGTTTGTGTCTGAGCCTGTAAGTGAGGTGTTTTAGTGTCCCAGTTATTGATGACGTGTCTGCTTACAGAGTCGACCTGGGACTGCTGTGATGGGAGTTGAGTCAGTCTACCCGAGGCAGCCGTCTCCATACCTTGTACTTTGCTGCAGCAGTTGTGAAGTCGTCCCCCCGGAAGAACGCTGTGGTGTATTACCCTGCCAGTGGAGTGGCAGTAAAAGGATTACCCGGGACCGACTGTTGGAGACGATCATCCACTGGGGTATTGAGGACAGGAGAGTGATTTGTGGTGTCACACGAGGCTCCTGTCTAGGGCGTTCCCCTTATATCGTTCGTGGAGTGGCCTGACCAGCATTGCGGGTCCGGAACCTGCCAGCAGACCGGCTGGATTTGTGGTTGACGGCCTCCATGGCGGTGCCCCCAGTGGACCTGTGTTTTGGCTGACCTGTGGCCAGGGTAGGCTCAGCATTCTCAGAGGATTCGTTGTGAGGCCACGAGAAAGCACCGAGGACTCAGCACCGAGCGTCTGGATCCAGAGTCTTCAGCAGAAGACAACTGTGTGAATAATCCCCTTGTATAGTGTTAATACCCCTCCCCCTGTGCACTCTTTTATATATATATTTATTTATTTGGTGATGGTGAAAATTATAGTCTTAAGTTCTTAACTTTCTTTCCCTTCCCCCTTTAAGTTACTTGCGTCACGGATCACATCCCTTGATAGCCACTACTGGCTTGGGATCGGATATATATCTTCCTCTAACAACATCAGAGTAAGAACCCCGTTGCGTCCCGAGTGGGATGTAACATAATTGGCATCCCCAGCGGGATCTGTCCCCTTGTTAAGTATGTTTGACAGGGGTGGTGAAGTGGCGTAATCCCTGTATATAATTCCCCCTGTGTGACGATTGTGACGTTATACGTCCTGTGCAGTGCTCAAGAGTGACTAAGTGCGATATTGTGCAGTGCGGTGCTCGCTGTGATTAAGCGATTAAGTGCAATATTGAGTAGTGCGGTGCTCAGTGATTCAGTGCAATATTGTAGAGGGAAGGGTTCGCTGTGATTAAGTGCGATATTGCGTAGTGCGGTGCTCGAAGTGATGACGTGCAATATTGGCAAGTGCAGTGTTTGGTGCGATAAAGTGCCATATTGACGTAGAACAGTGCTCGGTGCGTTAAGTGCTAACGTGTAAGCGGTGTGTTAAGTGCTAGTTAAGTGTTCCATCTGTGACAATGGCAGAAAAAGCTACCATCGATGATCTGGACGATGTTCAGGCTTTTCTGAACAGAGAGGACTGTCTTGCCAGATTAAAGTATCTGAGCAAACCGGAACTTGTACTAGTGAGCGCCTACCTGGAGATCAAGATCCGTGCCAGTGATTCCCGTGTGGAGATCTTGTCCAAGGTTCACCAGCACTTGAATGCAGAAGAGAAACAGGAAGGCGAGGCTCCTAGTACAAAGGAAGGTGAGGAAATAGCTTCTACAGAAAAGGAAGATAAGGGCAGCGACATTGACAGTGATGCAGGTGAGCTTAATATCAGCTTCCTAACGGTCAAAATGCGTGCCCTAGAGATCAATCGCGAGATAGTGTGGAAGAAGTTAGAATTAGAACGAGAATTAAAAGATAAAGAATTGGCGATGAGGCATTTAGAATTAGAAAGAGAAGAGAAACGAGAGAAAGAAGAGAGAGAAAGAGAAGAAAGAAGAGAAGAACGAGAAAGATTAGAGAGACGAGAGAGAAGAACGAGAAAGAGAGAGAGAAGAGCGAGAAAGGGAAGAAAAAGAAAGACAGAGACAACATGAACTAGAAGTATTGCGATTAGGCGGTGGTCGGAGGCAAACAACGGACACCAGTAGTTTCGATCCGGTAAGAAACATCAAAATGGTCCCCAAATTCCATGAGAAGGAAGTGTCAAAGTTCTTTGCAGCCTTCGAGAAAGTCGCTGCCTCTTTGGAGTGGCCAAGGGAGAATTGGGCCATCATGATACAGTCTTGACTGGGAAGGCCCAAATCGCTTACTCCACGTTATCCCTTGACGACTCCGGCGATTATGACAAGGTGAAGAAGGTTGTGCTCATGGCATACCAATTGGTACCTGAGGCATACAGGCAGAAGTTCCGAAACCTGAAAAAGACCTCAGAGCACACGTTCACCGAATTCGCCACGATCAAGGAGCGACTTTTCCAGGAATGGTGTGCCTCTCGGAAAGTGGAGACCAAGGAAGACCTCGAGCAGCTGATTCTGCTAGAGGACTTCAAGGATTGTTTGTCTGGAGACCTGAAGACCTACTTAGAGGAACAGCAGGTAGAGACCTTGAGTGCGGCAGCCACCATGGCTGAAGAGTATATCCTGACTCATAGGCCGTCTGCTAAGTACGTCCCAAGGCACTACCAACGCCGGTTCGATAAACCTCAGGACGAAGAAGAGACTCCCGTCCCACGAAGCGCTAAGAAGACGCCCCCATGTAGCCCTCGAAGGACTAGTCCTAGTAGTCCGAAACACCGGAGTCCAAGGAGAAATGTGGTGTGCTGGACCTGTGGGCAGAAAGGGCATGTAGCTGCTAGGTGCCGAGGCAGAAGAGGTGGCGGCGCACGAAGGGAGGTGATGTTGATGAGCTGTGGAACATCACCAGCAGGAAACCAGTCTACGACCACGCAGGAAGAACCCAGATTGTTTTCCCCTCACACTTCAGGCGGGTATGTATCGAGTGATCATACTGGTAGATCAGTTGTAGTGCTCAGAGATAGTGGAGCAGCCCAGTCCCTGATCGTGAAGAGCTCGTTACCCGAGGGAGTAAGTGTAGACGGGAGACAACAGGTTGTCCTGGTTGGGTTTCCTAGGACGCAGTATATCGCCCCCTTAGTGCCAGTACATCTCGACTCGCCTTATTTCAGCGGCACATGTGCGTTGGCAGTAGTCGATACCCTCCCTGTGGCTGGGATTGACGTGGTACTAGCTAACGACTTGGTGACAGATTGGAGCATCAATCTTCCCAAGGTCGCGGACGAGTCAGCCGGAACAGCAAGGTCTGAGGTAACAGGCAGTGGTAGTGTCCAGGTAAAGACAGGCCCGGATTTGAGCAAGTTTAATTTGTTCTCTCACCCGCAGATCGACAGTATTCTAGCAGTGTCTCCTGATTTTTCTCTCGATAAGGAACATGAGGTTACGAAGGCAGAGGTACCTGAGCAAGAAGAGAGGCCTTGTGTGCAGGCACCCACGGATACCAACGAGTCTGGAGCGAAGGCAGATGTGTACTTGCGGTATGGCAAGGTACAACGTTCCTTGAACCGGCCAGAGATTCCCCAGACGTCAGAGGTACGTGAGGTGTGTTCGAAAGGTCTAGTGCCCTCTTTGGTCCAAACCAGGCTAATGGATGTAGCCGGCTATGGACATTTCAAGCTCAGGAAGCTTATCCCTCAGGTGACCAAATGTTTCCTAGCAGTATTTTGTTGTATTCTCGTGTGTTCTCAGTAAGGACTGGTGGACGACCCGACAGATGATGGCTCCCTTGAACATCGGGAAGAGGTCCCAGGGATTGGAGACGTGCACAGTGAGGGGTGCAGTCGAAGAAGGGACCTGGAAGGTGATGGTTGATACAGGAGGTACGACATATGATAATATGAGTGACTGTTTCCGACAGGTTGACACCCCCCGCGTGACTGCTGAGCCTCAATGCAGCGTTATGTGGAACGTTGGTCGACCTGACGGTGGCAGAGCGAATGCCATCTGCGACGTACGAACAGCCCCGTTGGGACTAGGTGTGGACCTAGTAGAGTATGCTGTAAGTACTGTTTTACCCGCTGTCGCTGTCACTCTGAGTTATCAGACCCCTGTATTCCAGGTTCCTGTCTCCCTGAAGGACCATCGGAACGGTACCAGAAATGCCGTCTGTGATCAGCCATCATCAGTGCCACGACACAGGGAAGTGTCGAGTCGCCCTTCATCGTGTCTACACCAATTCTTACTCGAGAGAGGTGAGATGATGCCCCTGCTTGACATTGCAGTGCAGATGTGGACGATTACATCAGGCAGATCATTGCCTTCTATCTGCAAGTTCCCGTTGTGCCGGAAATGTCTAGTAGAACAGTTCTGTGGACAAGACAGCCTCATCACTCCAGTTCATAATGCACGTGAGTCCATTTGGAGTTGTGTCGCCGTACTAATTTGGTTTGTGTTTCTTTTTATAGAACCCCAAACCAAATTCTTTTTGGTGGGGAGGTGTTACGAACCCGGATCCGACGTCCGAGCACGGAGCAGTGACGACCGCGCCATCTGTGGGTCAGCTCCTGAAACCCCCTCCAAACGGACGACGACACCTGGCGAGGACGACGTGTACTAGCTACGAGAGCCAGTTTCCAGTCCCGTTCAACACTCAACACCGCCGCTGCTGACCTCTGGTGAGGTGGTGCTCAGACTACAATGCCATCTATGAAGTGGATGTGTCGGGCGTTTGTGTCTGAGCCTGTAAGTGAGGTGTTTTAGTGTCCCAGTTATTGATGACGTGTCTGCTTACAGAGTCGACCTGGGACTGCTGTGATGGGAGTTGAGTCAGTCTACCCGAGGCAGCCGTCTCCATACCTTGTACTTTGCTGCAGCAGTTGTGAAGTCGTCCCCCCGGAAGAACACTGTGGTGTATTACCCTGCCAGTGGAGTGGCAGTAAAAGGATTACCCGGGACCGACTGTTGGAGACGATCATCCACTGGGGTATTGAGGACAGGAGAGTGATTTGTGGTGTCACACGAGGCTCCTGTCTAGGGCGTTCCCCTTATATCGTTCGTGGAGTGGCCTGACCAGCATTGCGGGTCCGGAACCTGCCAGCAGACCGGCTGGATTTGTGGTTGACGGCCTCCATGGCGGTGCCCCCAGTGGACCTGTGTTTTGGCTGACCTGTGGCCAGGGTAGGCTCAGCATTCTCAGAGGATTCGTTGTGAGGCCACGAGAAAGCACCGAGGACTCAGCACCGAGCGTCTGGATCCAGAGTCTTCAGCAGAAGACAACTGTGTGAATAATCCCCTTGTATAGTGTTAATACCCCTCCCCCTGTGCACTCTTTTATATATATATTTATTTATTTGGTGATGGTGAAAATTATAGTCTTAAGTTCTTAACTTTCTTTCCCTTCCCCCTTTAAGTTACTTGCGTCACGGATCACATCCCTTGATAGCCACTACTGGCTTGGGAACGGATATATATCTTCCTCTAACAACATCAGAGTAAGAACCCTGTTGCGTCCCGAGTGGGAAGTAACAATAGACTAGCAGTACCCGGTAACACGTTGTTGTGGCTTAGCAACGCATGTGCGTTGCTGAGCCACAGCAACCTTGTCCCTCAATCCTCCTCATTCACCCCCCTCACCTGCCTCCCAACTATTCCCCACTCAACCATCCCTTCGTCCTCCCCACTGCACCATCCCCTCTTCCTTCCCATTATGCCCCACTCCCCTGTCCCTTTGTCCTCCGCCATTCTCAATTTCCCCATCCCTTCGTCCCCACCATCCCAAACTACCCCTTTCCCCACCATTACCACCTCCCTGGTCCCCTCGTCATCCTCACCATTTCCCACTCCCTCGTTCATTGGTCTGATGTTTCCATCTGAAAATTTGGAACATCAAGTGATTTGATGTTCCCATCACTGAAATATAAGAAAAATAGTTAAAAAATGAAATGAAAACAAGAAAAAAATAAACTATTCTTACGAAATGAACGGTATGGTAAACAACACAATTCACACAAAATAAATAAATCAAAATGAAAATAAATAAAAATCTATGAAAATTCAATTTATTAATGCAATAAGACACATTGAAATTGAATTGTAATATATTTAATACAGCATGTGTGTTGCTCTTACATGCAACAGATGGGGCTGTTTAAGGAAAAACAGTTTTACCTATTTTTGTCACAGGTGTGGCATCTATACATATAATTACGAAATGAACGGTATGGTAAACAACACAGCTCAATTCCAACACAATGTCACACAAAATATTTCAATAAAAAATAGAAAAATCGAAACCTATGAAAATAAAATTTATCAATGCAATCGGAAACATTGAAATGGAATTTGTGACATATTTAGTATAGTGTGCATGTTGCTCATACGTGCAACAGATGGCGCTGCTTTTTTTTCTAAAAAACAAAACAAAAAAAAAAACAAAGTTTTTACCTGTCACAGGGGTGGCATCTATATAGTAGGCATATAAAAAGATGCGAATGCAACGTTGTGTCAAAATTTCAAAGCAATCGGTGAAGAACTGTAATCGGAGATTACAGGCTGTGTTGCTCTTACGTACAACAGATGGTGCAACCAGTCCTTCTGGGCTGAAAACCATCATGAAGACTCCCATCCATTGCCAGATCTCTAGTATCAGTTATTGATACAGATAATAGCTCCAAAGAGCCTCCACTTACGGGCTCACCATAGCCCGTGCTACTGGAACCTCCTGTTCTGAGTAGCTGAAACAACAACAACAACTTCGTCTCATCACACAGCCCCGCTCATGTGCCAGGTACGTACACTACGGGCTTACCATAGCCTGTGCTACTTGGAACTCTTGTTCCCAGTAGCTGAATCTAAAACAACAACAACAACAACTTCGTCTCATCATCGACATTCACTGCTACCTGTTGAGGGTGTGGACACAATGCTACCCAAACGTCTAAGGATTAGAGCTACTAACGGGGGTAGGCTTTTGGGAGAAGCAATATTTGGGGGTAGGCTTTTGGGAGAAGCCATATTCTTTCCACAGTCCTTTCCACAAGGACTGTGGAAATTGAACTGTCGTCTATTCGATTGATTGATGAAGATTAAGCCACCTAAAAGAAGGAATAGCCCGTAAGTGGTGGCCCTTTTGAGTCATTACCAGTTTGAGCCAGGTGCGACTGCACCCTACGTGACGGGAGATGTCTCCTTGTCGTCCATTCTCATATCGCTTCCTTATATTTGGTTGTTGTTGTTCTAGATTCAGCTACTCAGAACAATAAGTTCCAGTAGCACGGGCTATGGGCTGATACTAGAGATAAGAACATAAGAACAAAGGTAACAGCAGAAGGCCTATTGGCCCATACGAGGTAGCTCCTATTCTATAACCACCCAATCCCACTCATATACTTGTCCAACCCGCGCTTGAAACAATCGAGGGACCCCACCTCCACCACGTTACGCGGCAATTGGTTCCACAAATCAACAACCCTGTTACTGAACCAGTATTTACCCAAGTCATTCCTAAATCTAAACTTATCCAATTTATACCCATTGTTTCGTGTTCTGTCTTGTGTTGATACTTTTAATACCCTATTAATATCCCCTTTGTTATGTCCATTCACCCACTTGTAAACCTCTATCATGTCACCCCTAACTCTTCGCCTTTCCAGTGAATGCAACTTAAGCTTTGTTAATCTTTCTTCATATGAAAGATTTCTAATTTGGGGAATTAACTTAGTCATCCAACGCTGGACACGTTCAAGTGAATTTATATCCATTCTATAATATGGCGACCAAAACTGAACTGCATAATCTAAATGGGGCCTAACTAGAGTAAGATATAGCTTGAGAACCACACCAGGTGTCTTGTTACTAACGCTGTGATTAATAAACCCAAGTGTCCGATTGGCCTTATTACGAAAATTTATGCAATGATTCTTTTGTTTTAAATTCTTGCTAATCATAACTCCCAGATCCCTTTCTCAATTCGACTTCGCAATCTCAACACCATCTAGCTCGTATCTTGTAACCCTATCATCATTACCTAACCTCAGAACTTTACATTTATCAGCATTAAACTGCATCTGCCAATCCTTCGACCATTTCAAAACCCTATCTAGATCAACTTGAAGTGATAGTGAGTCCTCCTCCGAATTAATTTCCCTACCGATTTTCGTATCATCGGCAAATTTGCAAATGTTGCTACTCAAACCTGAATCTAAATCATTTATATATATTATAAACAACAGAGGTCCCAGGACAGAGCCCTGAGGCACCCCACTTGCAACATTTTCCCACTCTGACTTGAGTCTATTTATACTAACTATCTGTTTCCTTTGGTATAGCCATGCCCTAATCCAGCTTAATATAGCACCCCCAATACCATGAGACTCTAACTTTTTAATCAGTCTTTCATGTGGCACTGTATCAAAAGCTTTGCTAAAGTCAAGGTACACAACATCGCAATCCTTTCCACTATCAACTGCCTCAACAATGCTAGAATAAAGAGATACCAAATTTGTTAAACATGAACGGCCATTTATAAAACCATGTTGCAACTCAATTATTAATTTATGTTTTTCAAGATGAAGACGAATTTTATTTGCTATTATAGATTCGAGTAACTTTCCCACAATAGACGTTAGGCTAATTGGTCGATAGTTAGACGCAAGTGATCTATCTCCTTTCTTAAAAACTGTTATCACATTAGCAACTTTCCAAAACTCTGGCACTCTGCCTGACTCTATTGATTTATTAAATATGGTAGACAGTGGGTCACAAAGCTCCTCTTTGCATTCTTTACGCACCCTGGCAAACACTTCATCCGGCCCTGGGGATTTGTTTGGTTTGAGTTTTACTATTTGTTTAAGAACATCCTCCCTGGTAACTGCTAAACTCGTCAACCTGTCCTCGTCCCCACCCACATAGACTTGTTCGGCTGAAGGCATATTGTTAAGTTCCTCGTTAGTAAATACAGATACAAAATATTTATTAAAAATACTACTCATCTCTTCATCACTATCTCTTATTTGACCTGTCTCAGTTTTTAATGGGCCTATCCTTTCCCTAGTCTTAGTACGATATAACTGAAAAAACCCTTTAGGATTTGTCTTCGCTTGCCCTGCTATGCGAACTTCATAGTTTCTTTTTGCTTTCCTTATCTCTTTTTTAACATTTCTAACCAGATGTACGAATTCCTGTTCTAAAGTGACCTCCCCATTTTTAATCCTTTTGTACCAAGCTCTCTTTTTACCTATAAGGTTCTTCAAATTCTTTGTTATCCACTTTGGGTCATTGGTATTCGATCTATTCAATTTGTATGGTATACTACGTTCCTGTGCTTTGTTTGGAATATTCTTAAATAAGTTATATATTGAATCCACATCGAAATCCCCATTTACGTCACCTATCGCTGGGTTCATGTCTCGCTCCAAGACCGGCCCCCACCCCATACCCAAGACTTTCCAATCAATTTGACCCAAAAAATTTTTAAGGCTATTAAAATCAGCCTTTCGAAAATCTGGCACTTTAACAGAATTTTCTCCTACAGGTCTATTCCATTCTATGCTAAATCTGATTTCTTTGTGATCACTGTTACCTAGCTCACTCCCTATTTCGATGTCATTAATATGTGTTTCCCTGTTAGTTAACACTAAATCTAAAATATTATTTTCCCGTGTTGGTTCCTTAATGTGTTGCGTAAGAAAGCAATCGTCAATTAATTCTAGAAAATCTTCTGCTTCATTATTCCCTGTTTTGTTCAACCAGTTTATTCCACTAAAATTAAAGTCACCCATGACGTAAATACTGTTAGATCTAGATGGCCTAGATATTTCATCCCATAGATGCTTTGCTTCCATTCTGTCTAAATTTGGTGGCCTATATATAACTGCTATTATAATATTATTTGCTTTTTCGTATAATTCTATCCAAATAGTTTCTGTGTGGCTCAGTTTTGATTCCCTCTTTGAGACTACATTTCAAATTGTCCCTAACATATATGGCTACTCCCCCACCTCGTCTAATATATCTATCTGTGTGAAATAGTTTAAATCCATTTATTTGATATTCAGCTAATAGTTCTCTATTTTCTACATTCATCCACGTTTCGGAAAGTGCAATAATATCTATTTTTTCTGTGCAGACAAGAGCATTTAATTCGTTAATTTTATTTCTTTGACTTCTACTGTTAGTGTAATATTCCTTTAGTGAATTGATATTTTGAGGCCCTTCTCTTTCCCTGATCATTTTGCCAATTCCTTTCTCCCACAAACACGTACTTTTATTATCTCCTTCCTCCAAATCAATTTCCATACCTCTATCAGCTAACAGTTTAAATCCAAACAAACACCTCTAACCACTTCTTCCAACGAGTTCGCAACAGCAACAACCCCAGCCCTCGATAGATGCACCCCATCAAGAGCATACATTCCATTTCTTCCATAGAAGTGTTCCCAGTTGTCTATGAAAGATATTGCATTTGATTTGCAATATCTTTCCAGCCGGCAATTGACACCAAGTGCCCTCGATATCCATTCATTTCCTACTCCTTTTCTTGGAAGAATGCCACATATGATCGGGATTCCTCCCTTGCTCCTAACTAATTCAATGGCTGTCCTGAATCTCTGTATTAGTTCCTCACTCCTAACTCGTCCAACATCATTACCCCCTGCACTAATACAAATAATGGGTTTGTTTCCATTTCCTGTCATAATATCATTCATGTGTGTTATCTTCATTCCTGTGTTCGAACATCCATTTGAATACAGTAGTCATGTCACCCTGTGCTTTTCTCAGCTGTGGGATTTCCTAATGTTCTCGGGTTGGGGGAAGAGGCGGAGGGAGGTGACGGGTAGAGTTTTTATATTCAGCGACGACAACTACTGACCATTTACATTTTCATCGAGGGAGTGAGCGGACCACATCACCAGTGCTGTTGTATAACTGGACTGTAGTAGTAGTACATAAATTCAGTTTTACGTTACCGTAAAAGTAACTACGTTATAGTGGTTATCGCGAATAACCAACTTTAATTACGGGTTCACCATAGCCTGTGCTTCGTGGACATTTGCAGGCGATGAATCACAATAACGCGGCTGATGAACTTTGACCAGACCACACACTAGAAGGTGAAGGACGACGACGACGTTTCGGTTCGTCCTGGACCATTCTCAAGTCGATTGTGGTCTTCATGGGCATTTCGTTTTGAGTAACTTAATTAATCCCAAACAATTAATTAATCTGAAACCGACGGGATGTATCTGTTCCCTGCACACATCATTCCTGCTGCCATCGACACTGATAACAGAATGAAAATTCAAACAACTGAGTACTGGACAATGGTCTCCAAAATAGTCATATTAGTAGTCTTCGCGTTTCGTATGGCACTAAATTCGGGGCCACTTATATCGCTGACAAAGGTTTTTGGTAATAAGAATTCAAACAATAAACATATGTTTGGCAGCAATCCCAATGACTCGACCGCGCCGATGATCGTGGCAAGCTCTCGTAACTCGTTCTTCTCAAAAAGCACTTTGATACGTTTCGCCAAGATGAATGTTATAAGTTTTTTGGGTGAAAAATTGAGTTCGTACATTATAGTTTTCATGTACGAACTCGCATTTGGTGAGGCTCAGGTCTCTGGCGACTTGTGGCCAGTACTTGATCCCTGTATAAGACTGGTCTCCACCTGGCTGGTGTCCCGCTTGTTGCGTTAACGCAATGTTCTCTTGTAGAACCTTTGCTTAATAACTAATTATATATATAATAATGTTTTTAAGTATTTGTATTGTGAATAATAAAATATAATATCTACATTACAATAATGTTTTATTGGCCTGAATATCACCTGAGAATATTGGCCTGAGATATCACCATGCAAACAGTTGAAAATACAAGTATTATAAGAATATTGATGCATTTAATTCTGTGTGGAGTGTAGTGTAATGCAAGTATTATATAAAACCTAATGTTATACCCAACCGATACATATGCTAGTGAATACTGGCAGCTGCTTTTCATTTATACATGTTTCATTGAAATTGACTGCATATTCTGTATTGCTTATTTTCTTGTTTGGGGTTTCTATCCCTCTGACTAGAGCTCTAGCATCTTGATTTAATTGGAACAGGAGTTCTCCAAAGGTTCGTTCGAGGTGAAGAAAAAGAAATAAGTGTGCATTTATTATAGAATTTCCACAAAGTTTCGAATCAACATGGTTTATTCTCAAGTGATAAGAAAGTATGATGATGAAGATTAAGCCACCCAAAAGGTGGCACGGACATGAATAGCCCGTAAATAAGAAAGTAGAGGAGGTGTTAGATTTTACCTGGCACAGCCTCGCGCCTGTGCCAGGTAAGTCCACTACGGGCTCACCATAGCCCGTGCTACTTGCAACTGTTTGTTCCTGGTAGTTGAATCTTAAACAACAACATAAGGCATGAGAGGAGGAAAAGTAAAGCGAAAATAGGTGACGAAGCACATTTTAATAATGTGCTTCGTCAAGTTTACAACATTTAATGTTTTTAATGGTTGGTAGTCTTCTCTGTTTTGAAGACGAGGAGTCACAATAACGTTGCTGAAATATGTTGACCAAACCATACTATGCAGGCGATGAGTCACAATAACGTGGCTAAAGTATGTTGACCAGACCACACACTAGACGGTGAAGGGACGACGACGTTTCGATCCGTCCTGGACCGAAACAAACCACACACTAGAAAGTGTGTGGTTTGTTTCCATACACCACACCAACCACCAAACCACACTTCTGGTCAACAAACCACACACTAGAAAGTGAAGGGACAACGACGTTTCGGTCCGTCCTGGACCATTCTCAAGTCGATTGTGTGTTAAGTCGAAACGGAGTACTTCTTTGTTTTATAGAACATGCTTGGGTCTAACGTTTTGGTTAGGTTATGCTTTTTACTTCATTACGGATTTTTGCTTTCATTATTCGATCTTCTTTTTATGTTATCAACGTGCATGAAGTATTTATATTATAAATTTATTGGAGGTGTTGTGGTTTCTGTTATTGGTTGAGGACTGTACCATTGATCCAGGTGTCGTCTTATTGTAGTTTTTATTTCAGTGTTGCTATATCCATTGTTCACCAACACCTGGGTTATCCTTTCAAACTCCCTACTCACGTTGCTCCATTCAGAACAGTCAGTAAGCGCTCGACGGATATAAGCGTTGAGACACTGGTTTGTATCTTCGGGGGCACTCCTACTGTTTAGGCATAATCCTATGTTTATAGGCTTGGTATACACACTGGTGCTTAAAGCTCCTGTTTTTGTTATTAGTACATCCAGGAATGGCAGAATGTTATTTTCACTTTTTTTCATGGGTAAAACGAAGTACTGATTCTAGATAGCTTTTAAGATCAATTAGTTCATCTGGGTCTTTTACTGTGCAATGCAAATTAAACAGGTTTTCATTTTTACACTTTACTATAGTCTGTCGCCTGGGGACACGTTAAGGTATACCTTACATTCTCAAAGACAATTTTACCGAGTTAAACATCGGGTTGTGTTGACCAAGCCACACACTAAAAATGGGACGACGACGGTTCAGTCCGTCCTGGACCATTAACAAGTCGATTGTGATGTAATTTTAGAAAAGAACAAGCTATGGTGAGCCCGTAAGTGGACGCTCTTTGGAACCATTATCTGAATCAATAGCTGGTACTAGAGATCTGGCGATGGATGGGAGTCTTCAGTCGTGGTGGGCTGGCGGGCTGTACCAGTTATGGAGCCAACGTGGTATAACTACACCACCATGTTGTAACTACACCACTATGGTGTAACTACACCACCGTGGTGGTGGTGTAGCTCTGCTGGTAAGGAAATTGCTGGAATTTTGAGGAGATGGTTATTCAGGGCTGTGAAGGTTTCAGTAACTACATAACAGGTACCATAACAACTGGAGGAAAAAAAATTATAGTCGTAGTCATATATAATCCACCAAATGACAGAAGACCCAGACAGGAATATGATAGAAACAACATGGCTACCATTAACATAATAGAGAGAGCAGCTTCTGTTGCCAGCAGGAATGGATCTGGACTACTAATTATGTGAGACTTCAACCATGGGAATATAGATTGGGAGAACAGAGACCCGCATGGAGGACCAGAAACATAGAGAGCTAAGCTGCTGGACATGGCAACAAGACACTTTCTAAGCCAGCACATCAAGGAACCAACAAGAATGAGAGGAGAAGATGAACCAGCCATGTTCGATCTGATATTTACCCTAAATGAGTGGGATATAAGGAAAGTTAAGATGGAAGCCCCCTTGGGAATGAGTGACCACAGTGTATTGAACTTCGAGTACATGGTAGAGCTAGGAATTATCTCCCCAAAAAAAGAACTAGGAAACAAAAGGTTGGCATACCGAAAGGGGAACTATGAGGAGATGAGAAGTTTCCTAAGGGAAATACCTTGGGACACAGACCTCAGAGCTAAGTCTGTACAAGATATGATGGACTATGTCATCCAAAAGTGTTAGGAGGCAGTAAATAGGTTCATCCCGGCACAAATGGAAAAATCCGAGACGCAAAAGAAGAATCCATGGAATTGGATATGGCTTCCATACGAGCCATAGGGCTTGTATGGAAGCAAAAGGACTGAATAAAAGGGCATGGAAGTCATGAGAAAGAAACCTAGTAACACAGATTATTGACAAAGTTTAAGCAAGAAAAAGAAGGCCGAGAAAGAAAAATTGTGGACTTCATTTTCTTGGATTGTCGGAAAGCCTTTGACACAGTACCACATGGTACATAAGCTGGAGAGACAGACAGGTGTAGCTGGTAAGGTGCTCCAGTGGATAAGGGAGCACATAAGCAATAGGAAGCAGAGAGTTACGGTGAGGGGTGAGACCTCAGATTGGCATGAAGTCACCAGTGGAGTCCCACAGGGCTCTGTACTCGGTCCAATCCTGTTTCTTACATATGTAAATGATTTCCCGGTATAGATTCATTTCTCTCAATGTTTGCTGACGATGCCAAAATTATGAGAAGGATTAAGACAGAGGAGGACTGCTTTAGGCTTCAAGAAGACCTAGACAAGCTGAAGGAATGGTCGAACAAATGGCTGTTAGAGTTTAACCCAAGCTAATGCAATGTAATGAATAGGGAGCAGGAGGCCAGATACTAGGTATCATCTGGGAGACGAAATTCTTCAAGAGTCAGAAAGAGAAAAAGGCTTGGGGGTTGACATCACGCCAGACCTGTCCCCTGCAGCCCATATCAAGAGGATAACATCAGCGGCATTTGCCAGGCTGGCCAACATAAGAACGGCATTCAGAAACTTGTGTAAGGAATCATTCAGAACTTTGTACACCAGATATGTCAGGCCAATCCTGAAGTATGCAACCCCAGCATGGAGTCCATATCTAGTCAAGGATAAAACCAAACTGGAAAAGGTTCAAAGGTTTGCCACCAGACTAGTACCCGAGGTGAGAGGTATGAGCTACGAGGAGAGACTACGGGAATTAAACCTCACTTCGCTGGAATACAGAAGAGTTAGGGGGAGACATGATAACCACATTCAAGATTCTCAAGGGAATTCATAGGGTAGATAAAGACAGGCTATTTAACACAAGGGGTACGCCCCCCAGGGGACACAGGTGGACACAAACCGAGTACCCAAATGAGCCACAGAGATATTAGAAAGAACTTTTTTAGTGCCAGAGTGGTTGACAAATGGAACGCATTTGGAAGTGATGTGGTGGAGGCTGACTCCATACACAGTTTCAAGTGTAGATATGATAGAGCCCAGTAGGCTCAGGAACCTGTACACCTGTTGATTAACGGTTGAGAGGAGGGACCAAAGAGCCAGAGCTAAACCCTCGCAAGCACAATTAGGTGAGTACACCCCAGGAAGCAGCCGGTAACGGCTGTCTAACTCCCAGGTACCTATGTACTGCTAGGTAACAGGGGTAATAATATACCAAATGTTTCATCTGATATAGCTGTCATATATTAGTATTCTGGCTTTACAGCTAGTGCCCTTTGACAGGAATTATAGAAGAGGAAGCAGTACAGTTGCTTGGTATACCAGTACAGGGGTGATGGATGCCAGCCTCCCACGAGGATTATTTGGTGTCATCATTCGTTTTCATAACTGGTGGACTAAGCCTGCTGTACAATAAGATAAGGCCTCATAAGTTCAGTAATAATAATGTAGTTTAATACAGTAGTTTGATTGGCTGCATATATATATCAATTTAATATAAACCCCCCTAATGTGTAAGAGTCGATTTGTGAGAAATACAGTCCGCTAAACATCATACAAATTTCTATCGAATTATATAAATATAAATCCCACAGGTCGGCTCCCTCATATAGCACCCCCAATACTGTAGGCCTGTATGTTTTTATTCCTTAAACACCTACGGAAGCACTTTGTCTGGCCCTAGGGATTTGTTAGGATTTTTTTTCAATTTGTTAAATAACATCCTCCCTAGAAACTACTAAACTAGTCAACCAATATAGACATGCACAGCTGAAGGCCTAATATTATGTTCTACTTAAGTAAATACAGACAAAATATTTATTTCATTTACTACTCATCTCTGTCATTATCAGTTATCTTACTTGTGTGACGGTAATCTCCTTCAAGAGATTGAGCCTGCTCTTCCCTCCAAAAATACGTCGATACATCTATATAAAACTACTATGGAAGAAATGTCCAACAACGACAACATCATCTCCAAGGTTTGCCAGAGAGCAAAATGTATGCAGCCAAGAACACCTGCTTCACCTGAAACCGCCAAACTACCTGTCTTGTTGCCGGCTCCTCGCTGAATGGCCGCCGGTCTAGCTGCTACTGCACTCACCCACCATACTACTTGATGTCTGGGGCCGCCACGACCTCAGTCTTCAGAATATTCAGTGCTTTCATACGGTTAACACTTCTTCCTGGTAGACTGAGCTTTGGCTTATGTGTACTAAGAGAGGTGATAGCTTAAAGCCAATATTCCTGCACCTCTCATTTTATTGTATATTGCACAGCTTGTTATTGCTCACTTGTCTTAACGTAACTTTTCATTTTGTCATTTAATATTTCTTATTATTTTGATTGATTGATTTTATTATACGAATTTGTATGTCCATTTTATTCATGTTTTGTTTATCTAACGTAATTAAAATTCCATTGTTAAAATTTACTTGTGTTTTGTGTGTCTTCTCCTTACCTTACCACAGACGAAGTTCCAGATTTTCTATTTTTTTTTATTCTATGTGACGAGGCCATACCCCTAGCTTTGAACAGCCGAACACCAACGCGTTACCGTCACACTTGTTAAAGTTTTTAATGGACCAATTTTTCCCTTATCTTAGTTTGATATAACTGTTCGCTATAAAATGATCACTGTTTTCTAACTTGCTCCATATTCCTATATAATTTATTAGTGTGTTCCTGTTGACTAGAACCGAGTCTAATTTATTGTTTTTGTTTTTCTGTGTTGGTTTGATCATGTATTGTATATGAAAGCAGAAGTTGTGAAGAAATTTACCGGTAATTTATTTGTTATTAATTCAATGGACTGTATTTAATTGTATTTATTACATATGGGGTGGTAAGAGATTTAATCTGCAAGGTGTCTCTCGACTTCGCTGCATAATTTGTCTTTTTTCCACACGACGACTTCTCCTCCTTTGTCTGCTGGCTTGATTATGATGTCCGTGCATGACTTTAGCACGCCTAAGGCTTCTCTCTCCCTGCGATAGGGTGCAGATGTCTCTGGTACTGGTGTCTCTCTCGAGGTCCTCTCTCATCTGGAGCATCACCGCTTTCAGCCCCACTACGTTGTAGGGTGGCTTCTTGTCTGCTCTGACGGGGTGTAGGGACCTGTAGGATAGAGACAGTGTATTTTAATGTGGTGCCCTATGACAAACGTTAGTCCACTTTCCAGTAGTGTTATCTCGTTCACGGTCAGGGGTACGTCTGAGACGACTGTTTGCTTTAGTCGTCACTCCCTCTGTTGTGTTTCACGTTTCCAGGTTTCTTAATAAGTGACTATTAAGTGCTGCCAAAGTACGTGGATCAGCCATAGTGGCTGATTCATTGAGTTTGGTTGGCCCCTTAACTTCTAAGTGGAGATAACTGGGGTATTTGCTCATAGAAGTTAGCAATATATTATAGTAATAGCTTAGGGCTGAAAATGAAAAACATTTTTTATTTGGCAAGTGATGTCTGGGTTGTGGGAGACTATTTCACATTTGGATGCATTGAGAATGAGGCCCAAGGCTGCTCCTTGCTCCCGGATTTTCATTATATCGGGGAGCACGGAGCAGCCGTATTCATTTTCATTATTTTCTAGCCATTCCTCTCCTCTCAACAATCTGGCACCTTCCATCCGTTTCAAAGTTGAATGAGGATCTAATTCCCTCCCTCTTCTTGACGTTCACGTTCACAGCTCTGTGACAGGGTTCTCGTTCTCTGCCTACCGCAAACCCATGTATAGTGGCATGTACATTCACTTCTTTCCAAAGTGTCCTCCTCTCTCTTCCTCCGCGCTCTACGCACAGTTTCTTGATTCTGAAATTTCCTTTATTTTAGATAAATATATAAATCATTTGTAACGAGTTAATCTTATACTTGCTCCATTATCTCATTATCTTAATAGCATAACTAATTACAGAAGCTACAATCCTTTCCCCAATTACAGGTAATACTCTTCTCACCTTGTTGGAGGAAGCTGAGGTGTAATCACCAGATAAGCAACGATTTGATGAATATCGAACAGTACAATCTCCAATCTATCATGAATATAGTACTTGGCGTGGGCAGTTCTAATCGATCCAAGACGCTACAGCTTCGACACAGAGCAGACAGCAGACTACGACCCCATCCACTTACAACGCTCTCGCTCCCCGAGTTCAGACACTCGCAATTCCCAATCGAGCCACCACGCTCTCCCGCATAGAGCTCCACGACTCTGGCCTCACTCAGTTCTCTGCTCTGCTCCAGGCTTCGTCTCAACGTCTACTATACTGCTGTATCCAGAACTACTAAATAAATATGAAACTCACTAAACACTGTATCTAATCAACCCAACAACGTAACATAAACGTACGTTACATCGCCATCGTTACTCTTTACATTTTACCAACTGTGCCAGTTCTCAAGCTAAACGTAATTTCTTTCATCCTAAACCTGCTTTCAACACTCTTAGCACTGTCATATACCTTCCCGTCATATCTGAACTCAAAACTTTTACAAATATCTTTCGTCCTCTTAACATAAGTGCTTGTCTTAACACTCTTCATAGCAATCTAATTCACACTGCTCCTCCTGCTTCTAATGCTGCTGATGTCTACTCTATTTCCTGTTCGTCTTGTCTTCTCCAATATTTTGGTGAAACTGGCCGTACACTTAATGACAGACTTAAGGAACACAAAAGAAGTGTTAGGTCTGCAGACACAAACAATGCTCTATTCTGTCATGTTAAGGATTCTAATGATTCTACTGATTGGTCCTCCTCCAAAATAAACTTTCCTGCCTCTACTCTACACAGACGCCGTCTTGCATCAGCTCTGATACACAACATACCCAACATGTTGAGTATGTTGAGTCCTGAGCACAAAGCCAGCACCTGAGTCCTGGCTTTGTTGCTGTTGAGTCTTCCCTTTCACAGTATATGCTTAAATGATCCAAACTTTCTACCAAACGTGACCTAACTTAAGCCTACACTTCCTTTTATCTTTATTTTCCTTTTTCTTGCGATCCTTTTCTTATTCATATTACTAGCTGTACCCGGCCACGCATTGCTGTGGCTCAGCAACGTATGTGCATTGCTGAGCCACAACAACCTTCTCCTGTCTCCCAGTCCCAAAAATAAAAACAAATAAATTATACTCACAAAATGAACGGTATGGTAAACTACTCAATAATTAAATCAAAATTAAAATAAATTGAAATTTATGAAAATTCAATATATCAATGAAATTGGAAACATTGAAATGGAATCGCAACATATTTAGTATAGCATGTCTTATGTGCATCAGATGGCGCTGTTTTTCAAAAATGCATGTTTTTACCTGTCACAGGGGTGGCAGATATATAGTAGTTATATAAAAAGACGCGCCTATTCGAATGCAACGTTGTGTCAAAATTTCAAAGCAATCGGTAAAGAGGTTTCGAAGATTTCTCTCACGTGAAAAACCACATGAAAAAAAACAGTTTTTCATAAAAAGTATGTTTTTTTCCGTCACAGGCGTGACATCTATATAGTATGTATAAGAAAACCTGCTCGGATGCGAATAGAACGTTGTGTGAAAATTTCAAAGCAATCTGTGAAGAACTTTCGGAGATTTGCGATTATGCACAAACGATCATCTCCATTTTTATTTATATAGACTAGCAGTACCCGGTAACGCGTTGTTGTGGCTTAGCAACGCATGTGCGTTCCTGAGCCACAGCAACCTTGTCCCCCAATCCTCCTCACCATTCACCCCCCTCACCTGCCTCCCAACTATTCCCCACTCAACTATTCCTCGTCCTCCCCACTCCACCATCCCCTCTTCCTTCCCACTATGCCCCACTCCCCTGTCCCTTTGTCCTCTCCGCCGTTCTCAATTTCCCCATCCCACCATCGCAAACTACCCCGTTCCCTCATCCTTCCCCACCATTTCCACCTCCCTTGTCTCCTCGTCATCTTCACCATTCCCCACTCTCTCGTCCTATGCCTTCCCAAATGGTCTGATGTTTCCATCAGAAAATTTGGAACATCAAGTGATTTGATGTTCCCATCACTGAAATATAAGAAAAATAGTTAAAAATTGAAATGAAAATAAGAAAAAAATAAACTATTCTTACGAAATGAACGGTATGGTAAACAACACAACTCAATTCCAACACAAAACAATTAAATCAAAATTTAAATAAGTAAAAATCTATGAAAATTCAATTTAATAATGCAATAAGAAACATTGAAATTGAATTGTAATATATTTAATACAGCATGTGTGTTGCTCTTACATGCAACAGATGGCACTTTTTTAAGAAAAACAGTTTTACCTGTCACAGGTATGGCATCTATACATATACTTACGAAATGAACGGTATGGTAAACAACAGCTCAATTCCAACACAATGTCACACAAAATATTTCAATAAAAAATAGAAATATTGAAACCTATGAAAATAAAATTTATCAATGCAATCGGAAACATTGAAATGGAATTTGTGACATATTTAGTATAGTGTGCATGTTGCTCATACGTGCAACAGATGGCGCTGTTTTTTCTAAAAAAAACAAAAAAAAACATGTTTTTACCTGCCACAGGGGTGGCATCTATATAGTAGGCATATAAAAAGATGCGAATGCAACGTTGTGTAAATCGGTGAAGAACTTTCGGAGATGTTGATCTTTGTGTTGCTCTTACGTCCAACAGATGGTGCAACCAGTCCTTCTGGGCAGAAAACCACCATGAAGACTCCCATCCATCGCCAGATCTCTAGTATTCATCTTCCAGATCTCTTCGGGCTCACCATAGCCCGTGCTACTGGAACTTCCTGTTCTGAGTAGCTGAATCTAAAACAACAACAACTTCGTCTCATCACACAGCCCCGCTCCTGTGCCAGGTACGTACACTATGGGCTCACCATAGCCCGTGCTACTCGGAACTCTTGTTCCCAGTAGCTGAATCTAAAACAACAACAACAACAACTTCGTCTCATCATCGACATTCACTGTTACCTGTTGAGGGTGTGGACACAATGCTACCCAATCGTCTAAAGATTAGAGCTACCCCCCCCCCCCCCCGTGACAGGGGTAGGCTTTTGGGAGAAGCAATATTCTTTCCACAGTCCTTGTGGAAATTGAACTGTCGTCTATTCGATAGATTGATGAAGACCTAAAAGAAGGCACGGACATGAATAGCCCGTAAGTGGTGGCCCTTTTGAGCCATTGAGCGACTGCACCCTACGTGACGGGAGATGACTCCCCGTCGTCTATTCTCATATCGCTTCCTTATATTTGGTTGTGTTTGTTGTTTTAGATTCAGCTACTCTTGACAATAAGTTCCAGTAGCAAGGGCTATGGTGAGCCCGTAAGTGGAGGCTCTTTGGAGCCATTAGCTGTATCAGAGGCTGATACTAGAGCTCTTGCGATGGATGGGGGTCTTCATGATGGTTTTCAGCTTGGAGAGCTATACCAGTTATGGAGCTGGTGGGGTTAGTATAGACCTCTGGGATTTTTCTTTGCCTGCGACTTTGTCTGAGCAGTGCTGTCGTTAGAGTTTGGTGACGTGGCCTCCATGAGGAAGTCTTGAACCGTGTATGTATCGCATTTGTGATGCGGTGGTGGAGCTCCTACTATGATTTCCTATGATTTCTGAGGAGTCTGTAACTTCCGTAGTGGGCGTTTTTGTCTTTTGCCTCGCAGCCTTAGGTGCCGTTGATTGGACGTTGTAGCTATTTCAGGAGCGCTGGTGGTGCTGTTATCGTTTGTAGACAGCACGTCGGCTAGCGCGACTGCTGAGATAGTGATGGTAAGAGTGTTGGGAGCTAAAGAAGGAATTACCTCTGTGTCGCCCGGGTGATGGGCGGTTCTGGAGTCGGTGTTGAAGTTCACCGCATGGTCGTACTGGTGGTAATGGTAGAGGAGACTGGTAATATCCGGAGTGGTAGAGGAGACAGTGAGAGTTACGCCAGTGGCTATGATGGGGGCAAGGCCATTGTCTATGTATAATGCGTTTAGTTCACTGACAAAGCGCTGGTTGTCTGGTCCTGCAAGCCTTTCCGCTAGTCTAATACGACCAGGGATAATGCATGCACGTGATGCAGGGGGCTGTGAAAGAGCCTGTGGGACCTTGGGTCCCCAATGAGAAGGCTGTGTCGCCTGCTGGGAGGAGTCACATGTTGGTAAGACTGGCAAGTCTTCTGGTCGATTAGTGAGAGCTAAGGTGGTGGGTTGAACGCTTGGGGCTCTGGTCGAGGAGGTTGTTTCTCTTGGCTTCAACCTGGGCCTTGATGCTTTCCTGTCTGCGAGGGCAGCGTTAGGAAATTCCGGGGTGATTGCCATCACAGAGCAAGCAGCGATGGACTGTTGCCTTGCATACGGAGTAGTGATGGTCCAGTGTGCACAGGCTGGACAGGGTGCTGACACTTGTTGTTCGGGTGGGAGAGCTCGAAGCACTTAAAGCACTGCTGGATCTCACGGTATCGTTCCTTTTTTATTTGGTGGGGTGGTGTTTTAAGGCCGAAGCAGTAGAATCCTTGTGTGGCAGCCTGGGTGGCCGCAGCTATGGTGGTGAACGTAATCTTCATTGATGTTTTGTCGGTGTTGCAGAACTCTAGGTTGAATACCGACAGGTTTGGATTTTCGTCCTCGATATTGTCCGTGATATGATGTTGAGGTCGCTCAGCGATCCACCGGCTAGTCCTGCTGGTAAAAACTGGAACTGACGTGGGAAGTGAGGATGTAGATGGTGCTCTTTACGAAGAATGGCATCGTTAGTGAGGAGTTTTTTCTAGCTCCTCTTCACATGAAAAGAAGAGCACGATATCTTCACCTTCCTGACTAATGTCAGCGGGTTCGAGGCCAGTAACGTCCTTTAAAGTATTGCTTCTCCCGATAGCAGGACCGTCAAGTGGAGTAGCTCTGCCCTTAAGACATTTGGGTCGCATTGTGACCAAACTGCCCTTTGTGATGTGGCAACTCCTTGCCTGTGGTAACTAGCAAGCAACTCTCTTGCCTGCTAGTTAATGTGTATATTTGGAGACTACCCCTCACCTTACTCTACTAGGATAGAAGCATGTGAGAACTATTACCTGTAATTAGGAATAGAATTAAAGCTTTTGTAGTTAGTGCTAATTAGTTACGCCATTAAGATAATGATAATGGAGCGAGTATAAGGACTACTCGTTACAATACGTCTGACGCGTCCCCAGGCGTCAGACTATAGTAAAGTGTAAAAATTAAACTGGTTTGCATTGCATAGTAAAAGAAACAGATGACCTAAGTGACCTAAAAAGCCATCTAGAGAGAGTCAGTATTCCGTTTTACACATGAAAATAGTGAAAATAAGTCTGCCATTCCTGGACGTACTAATAACAGAAACAGGAGCTTTTTGCACCTCTCTAAGCATCAGTGTGTATACCAAGCCTACAAACATGGGATTATACCTAAACGGTAGGAGTGACTGCCCCCCAAAGATACAAAGCGAGTGTTCTCAACGCTGTTCTTATATCCGAGCGCTTACCCACTGCTCTGAATGGAGCAACGTGATTAGGGAGTTTGAAAGAATAACCCAGGTGTTGGTGAACAACGGATATAGCAACACTGAAATTAACACTACAATAAGACGACACCTGGATAAATAGTACAATCCTGAACCAATAACAAACCACAACACCTCCAATAAAATTATATTATAAATCCTTCATGTGAACATAAAAAAAAGAACAAATAATGAAAGCAAAAATCCGTAAAGAGGTAAAAAGAATAACTTCTAACCAAAACGTTAGACCTAAGCATGTTCTATAAAACAAAGAAGTACTCCGTTTCGACTTGACACACAATCGACTTCAGAATGGTCCAGGACGGACCGAAATGTCGTCGACCCTTCACTTTCTAGAGTTTGGTTTGGTCAACATATTTCAGCCACGTTATTGTGACTCCTCGTCTGCAAAACAAAGACTACTGGTACGGCCACTATGGGTCGCAACTATTTTCTTTGATGGAGGAACCAAAATGACGACGTTTCGGTCCGTCCTGGACCATTCTCAAGTCGATTGTGAGAAATCGACTTGAGAATGGTGCAGGATGGACCGAAACGTCGTCGTCACCTTCACCTTCTAGTGATAGTATCCGAACCCAAGTCGGTAGTGGCTTTCAAGGAGTAGGCTAGGTAATGCAAGTAATAAAAAGGGGGGAAGGTTGTTGAAATGAACACAACACTTCATCCTTTATCAATATATTCACTTAACCTATTACCTCTTTCCCATCACCGTAAATATAAAATTTAAAATGAGATCATTACTACACGTGAATATTTAAATGTGTCACTCTCACATAGGACACTAAGCACTCCTCGATGCAGCCTTTATAAACTTGTGTTTATAAAGGCCGTGTTTCCTCAACACACAGTACCGTCCTCAACCAGTACTGGGAAACACCAATGAGTCTACCCTTGCCATGGTCCAGCCTATCTACAGTATCACTAGGCTCCTTTTGTGAATACCCACAACCACTCTCCAGTCAAGTGCTGGCAGAGAACTAACCCCTGGCAGGAGCGGTCCTCAATAGCACCTCACTGTCGGTCGTCTTTTCCTCTAGCCAGTCCCGGGATACGCCAAATTCTTTAACTGCCACTCCACAGGTAGAAAATAGATACCACACAGTTCCCCTTCGGCGGTGGCTCACTTAATCGTCAAGCAGAATTAAGAGATGTTAGTCTACTTGGGTAGACTGCTTGTCTCCATACCACTGCAGTCGCCTCTGTGGATACAGACACGTCATCAGTAAACTGGCCGGTAATGGTGGAACTAGGAAATACCACTTACTGATTCTTGCATTGACATTCAGTTCATATCACAACAGATGGCGCTAATTTCTAGTCGCCAACTCACCAGAGCCACCAGATGGCATTGTCCACATTACGTCCGAATCTATGGGGGTGAGGGAGCAGACTCACAGATGACGATGACATCGCTACTCCATACTCCGACGATGTAGTCGCGTTCGGAAAAACTACCAAACTTTAAAAACATTATTAACTGTTTTTAAAAACATTACTTCCATTAAAAACAGCCCGAAGCCGACGGAGAACCCTTTACAGCAGTCAAACGTGGTATACATGTACACTTGCCCCCATGAAGAATGTAACCTTCAATCTAAGTACATAGGTACGTCGACTAAGGTGACAAGCCGTTTGACCTGTCATCTTCACTCAGGTGCCCCAAAAAATCACATGAGGCAAGACATCACCCTAACAAGATAAATGTTGAATAAAAACACGTGTATTATAGAAAAAAATCAAGATGTAAGAAGACTACAAATTCTTGTAGCAATCCACATAAAAAATAGAACAAATTACTATAAATACCCAAATTACGGAACTATTCACTCTACCCACTATGAGAGTAAGAACAAGACCGGAACATGAAGATGCCAACATAGAAGATACTGCTCGACCTGCTGTACCCACTACACCTGATTAATCTTTGTATGTCACCGCTTCATCACCTTTTTTCGCTTTACTTTCCCTTTCCCCTTATGTTGTTGTTTAAGATTCAGCTACCAGGAACAAACAGTTCCAAGTAGCACGGGCTATGGTGAGCCCGTAGTGGCTCTACGGGCTCACCATACGTAGATAAATGCTACGTAGTGGCATATATTACCTGGCACAGGCGCGGGGCTGTGTGTTCATGCCTTATTCTTGACCCATTTGTATAGGTCTACTTTATTGTGATGCATCAATACTCTTATAATATTTGTATTTACAACTGTTTTCAAGGTAAATTATTATGAAATACAATTTTCCCAGGCCAGTAATTGATAATAATAAAATAATTGATAATAATAACAAATAATTGATATTCAGGCCAATAAAACATTATTGTAATTTAGATATATTTTATTACTCACAATACAATTACTTAAAAACATTATTATATACATAATTAGTTATTAAGCAAAGGTTCAACAAGAGAACATTGCTAACGCAACAAACGGGACACCAGCCAGGTGGAGACCAGTCTTATACAGGGATCAAGTACTGGCCACAAGTCGCCAGAGACCTGAGCCTCACCAAATGTGAGTTCGTGCATGAAAACTATAATGTACGAACTCAATTTTTCACCCAAAAAACTGATAACATTCATCTTGGCGAAACGTATCAAAGTGCTTTTCGAGAAGAACGAGTTACGAGAGCTTGCCACGATCACCGGGGCGGTCGAGTTATTGGGATTGCTGCCAAACATATGTTTATTGTTTGAATTCTTATTACCAAAAACCTTTGTCAGCGATATAAGTGGCCCCGAATTTAGTGCCATACGAAACGCGAAGACTGCTAATATGACTATTTTAGAGACCATTGTCCAGAACACAGTTGTTTGAATTTTCATTCCGCTATCAGCAGGAATGATGTGTTCAGGGAACAGATACATCCCGTCGGTTCCAGAGAAAATTAGACGACTACGGTAACGCTTGTTGTTTTGGATTTAGCTACTCAGAACGAAATGTCCATGTAGCACGAGCTATGGTGAGCCCGCAATTGAGTTTAGTTATTCGCGATAACCTTGTTACTGTGGAATAACCTTTACACAGTAATAACCTTTACTTGTTTGTAAAACCTTGTGTCTAATAACCTTTACTGTAGCTGAACTGAATTTAGAATGAACTGAAAAAAACTGAATTCATGTACTACTACTACAGTCCAGTAATACAACAGCACTGGTGACGAGGTCCGCTCACTCCCTCGATGAAGATGTAAGTGGTCAGTAATCGCTATCGTCGGTGAGTATAAAAACTCTACCCGTCACCTCCCTCCGCCTCTTCCCCCCAACCCGAGAACGTTAGGAAATCCCACAGCTGAGAAAAGCACAGGGTGACATGACTACTGTATTCAAATGGATGTTAGAACATAGGAATGAAGATAACTGCAGAAGACCTATTGACCCATACGAGACAGCTTCAATATATAACCATCTAATCGCATTAAATATATCTAAATATAAATTAATAAATGATTCACAACATAGTTTAACATATGGACGTTCATGTTTAACAAATTTGCTACCATTTTATTGCTATATTAAGTTGGATTTGCTATACTAAGTTGAATTAGGGCATGGATATACCAAAGGAAACAGAGTTAGCATAAATAGTGTTAAGTCAGAGTGGGAAAATGTTGTAAGTGGGGTGCCACAAGGCTCGGTATTGGGACCTCTGTTGTTTATAATATATATAAATGAATTAGATTCAAGTTTGAGTAGCAACATTTGCAAATTTGCCGACGATACAAAAATTGGTATGGAAATTAACACGGAAGAAAACTCACTATCACTTCAAGTTCATCCAAATAGGGTTTTGAAATGGTAAAAAGATTGGCAGATGCAGTTTAATGCTGATAAATGTAGAGTTTTGAGGCTGGGTAATGATGATAGAGTTACGCGACACGAGCTAGATGTGTGTTGAGATTGCGAAGTCGGATTGCGAAAGGGATCTGGGAGTTATGATTAGTAAGAATTTAAAACAAAAGGATCCATGCATGAATGTTCGTAATAAGGCGAATAGGACACTGGGATTTATTAATCAAAGCGTTAGTAACAAGACACCTGGTGTGGTTCTTCAGCTATATCTTGCTCTGGTTAGGCCCCATTTAGATTATGCAGTTCAGTTTTGGTCGCCGTACTATAGAATGGATATAAATTCACTTGAACGTGTCCAGCGTAGGATGACAAAGTTAATTCCCCAAATTAGAAGTCTTTCATATGAAGAAAGATTAATAAAGCTTAAATTGCATTCACTGGAAAGACGAAGAGTTAGGGGTGACATGATAGAAATTTACAAGTGGATGAACACACATAACAAAGGGGATATTAATAGGGTATTAAAAGTATCAACTCAAGACAGAACACGAAACAATGGGTATAAATTGGATAAGTGTAGATTTAGGATACACTTGGGTAAATACTGGTTCGGTAACAGGGTTGTTGATTTCTGGAACCAATTACGTAACGTGGTGGAGGCGGTGTCCCTCAATTGTTTCAAGCGCGGGTTGGACAAGTATATGAGTGGGATTGGGTGGTTATAGAATAAGAGCGGCCTCGTATGGGCCAATAGGCCTTCTGCAGTTACCTTTGTTCTTATGTTCACACAGATAGATATATTAGACGAGGAGGGGGAGTAGCCATATATGTTAGGGACAATTTGAAATGTAGTCTCAAAGAGGGAATCAAAACTGAGCCACACAGAAACTATTTGGATAGAATTAAACGAAAAAGCAAATAATATTATAATAGGAGTTATATATAGGCCACCAAATTTAGACAGAATGGAAGCAAAGCACCTATGGGATAAAATATCTAGAGCATCTAGATCTAACAGTATTTATGTCATGGGTGACATTGATTTTAGCGGAATAAACTGGTTGAACAAAACAGGGAATAGTGAAGCAGAAGATTTTCTAGAATTAATTGACGATTGCTTTCTTACGCAACACATTAAGGAACCAACACGGGAAAATAATATTTTAGATTTAGTGTTAACTAACAGGGAAACACAAATTAATGACATCGAAATGGGGAGTGAGCTAGGGAACATTGATCACAAAGAAATCAGATTTAGCATAGAATGGAAGAGACCAGTAGGAGAAAATTCTGTTAAAGTGCCAGATTTTCGAAAAGCTGATTTTAATAGCCTATGAAATTTTTTGGGTCAAATTGATTGGAAAGTCTTGGGTATGGGGTGGAGGCCGGTCTTGGAGGGAGACATGAACCCAGCGATAGATGACTTAAATGAGGATTTTGATGTGGATTCAATATATAACTTATTTAAGAATATTCTAAACAAAGCACAGGAACGTAGTATACCATACAAATTGAATAGATCGAATACTAATGACACAAAGTGGATAACAAAGAATTTGAAGAACCTTATAGATAAAAAGAGAGCTTGGTTCAAAAGGATTAAAAATGGGGAGGTCACTTTAGAACAGGAATTCGTACAACTGGTTAGAAATATTAAAAAAGAGTTAAGGAAAGCAAAAAGAAACTATGAAGTTCGCATAGCTGGGCAAGCAAAGACAAATCCTAAAGGGTTTTTTCAGTTATATCGTACTAAGACTAGGGAAAGGATAGTTCCATTAAAAACTGAGACAGGTCAAATACAGATAGTGATGAAGAGATGAGTAGTATTTTTAATAAATATTTTGTAACTATTTACTAAAGAGGAACTTAACTATATGCCTGCAGCCGAACAAGTCTATGTGGGTGGGGATGAGGACAGGTTGATTAGTTCTTATATTAACTTGGATTAGGGCATGGCTATTCCAAAGGAAACAGAGAGTTAGTATAAATGGGGTTAAGTCAGAGTGGGATAATGTTGTTAGTGGAGTACCTCAGGGCTCTGTCCTGGGACCTCTGTTGTTTATAATATATATAAATGATTTAGATTCAGGTTTGAGTAGCAACATTTGCAAATTTGCCGATGATACGAAAATCGGTAGGAAAATTAATTCGGAGGAGGACTCACTATCACTTCAAGTTGATCTAGATAGGGTTTTGAAATGGTCAAATGATTGGCAAATTCAGTTTAATGCTGATAAATGTAAAGTTCTGAGGCTAGATAATGATGATAGAGTTACAAGATACGAGCTAGATGGTGTTGAGATTGCGAAGTCGGATTGCGAAAGGGATCTGGGAGTTATGATCAGTAAGAATTTAAAACAAAAGGATCAATGCATAAATGTTCTTAATAAGGCAAATCGGACACTGGGATTTATTAATCGAAGCGTTAGTAACAAGACACCTGGTGTGGTTCTCAAGCTATATCTTGCTCTAGTTAGGCCCCATTTAGATTATGGAGTTCAGTTTGGTGGCCATATTATAGAATGGATATAAATTCACTTGAACGTGTCCAGCGTAGGATGACTAAATTAATTCCCCAAATGAGAAATCTTTCATATGAAGAAAGATTAACAAAGCTTAAGTTGCATTCACTGGAAAGGCGAAGAGTTAGGGGTGACATGATAGAGGTTTACAAGTGGATGAATGGACATAACAAAGGAGATATTAATAGGGTATTAAAAGTATCAACACAAGACAGAACACGAAACAATGGATATAAATTGGATAAGTTTAGATTTAGGAAAGACTTTGGTGAAACACTGGTTCAGTAACAGGGTTGTTGATTTGTGGAACCAATTGCCACGTAACATTGTGGAGGTGGGGTCCCTCGATTCAAGCATGGGTGGGACAAGTATATGAGTGGGATTGGGTGGTTATAAATAGGAGCTGCCTCGTATGGGCCAATATGCCTTCTGCAGTTGCCTTTGTTCTTATGTTCTTATGTTTAGCAGTTACCAGGGAGGATGTTCTTAAGCAAATAATAAAACTCAAACCAAACAAATCCTCAGGGCCGGATGAAGTGTTTGCCAGGGTGCATAAAGAATGCAAAGAAGAGCTTTGTGACCCACTGTCAACCATATTCAATAAATCAATAGAGTCAGGCAGCGTGCCAGAGTTTTGGAAAGTTGCTAATGTGATACCTGTTTTTAAGAAAGGAGATAGATCACTTGCGTCTAACTATCGACCAATTAGCGTCTAACGTCTATTGTGGGAAAGTTACTCGAATCTATAATAGCAAATAAAATTCGTCTTCATCTTGAAAAACCTAAATTAATAATTGAGTCGCAACATGGTTTTATAAATGGCTGTTCATGTTTAACAAATTTGTTATCTTTTTATTCTAGCATAGTTGAGGCAGTTGATAGTGGTAAGGATTGTGATGTTGTGTACCTTGAATTTAGCAAAGCTTTTGATACAGTGCCATATGAAAGACTGATTAAAAAGATAGAGTCTCATGGTATTGGGGGTGCTATAATAAACTGGATTAGGGCATGGCTATACCAAAGGAAACAGAGAGTTTGTATAAATGGAATCAAGTCAGAGTGGGAAAATGTTGTAAGTGGAGTGCCTCAAGGCTCTGTCCTGGGACCTCTGTTGTTTATAATATATATAAATGATTTAGATTCAGGTTTGAGTAGCAACATTTGCAAATTTCCCGATGATACGAAAATCGGTAGGGAAATTAATTTGGAATAGGACTCACTATCACTTCAAGTTGATCTAGATTTGAAATGGTCAAAGGATTGGCAGATGCAGTTTAATGCTGATAAATGTAAAGTTCTGAGGTTAGGTAATGATGATTGAGTTACAAGAATCGAGCTAGATGGTGTTGAGATTGCGAAGTCGGATTGCGAAAGGGATCTGGGAGTTATGATTAGTAAGAATTTAAAACAAAAGGATCAATGCATAAATGTTCGTAATAAAGCAAATCGGACACTTGGATTTATTAATCGCAGCGTTAGTAACAAGACACCTGGTGTGGTTCTCAAGCTATATCTTTGTCTAGTTAGGCCCCATTTAGATTATGCAGTTCAGTTTTGGTCGCCACATTATAGAATGGATATAAATTCACTTGAACGTGTCCAGCGTAGGATGACTAAGTTAATTCCCCAAATTAGAAATCTTTCATATGAAGAAAGATTAACAAAGCTTAAGTTGCATTCACTGGAAAGGCGAAGAGTTACGGGTGACATGATAGAGGTTTACAAGTGGGTGAATGGATATAACAAAGGGGATATTAATAGGGTATTAAAAGTATCAACACAAGACAGAACACGAAATAATTAGTAAAAATTGGATAAGTTTTGATTTAGGACAGGCTTGGGTAAATACTGGTTCAGTAAAAGGGTTATTGGTTTGTGGAACCAATTGCCGCGTAACGTGGTGGATGTGGGGTCCCTCGATTGTTTCAAGCGTGGGTTGGACAAGTATATGAGTGGGATTGGGTGGTTATAAATAGGAGCTGCCTCGTATGGGCCAATAGGCCTTCTGCTGTTACCTTTGTTCTTATGTTCTTATGTTTCTTCCATAGAAGTATTCCCAGTTGTCTATGAAAGATTTTGCATTTGATTTGCAATGTTTTTCCAGCTGGCAATTGACACCAAGTGCCCTCGACATCCATTCATTTCCCACTCCCTTTCTTGGAAGAATGCCACATATGATCGGGATTCCTCCCTTGCTTCTAACTAATTCAATTGCTCTTTTATACCTCTGAATCAGTTCCTCACTCCTAACTCGACCAACAACCTTTCCTCCCGCGCTAATGCAAGTAACGGGAGTGTTCCCATTTCCATAAGAACATAAGAACATAAGAACAAAGGTAACTGCAGAAGGCCTATTGGCCCATACGAGGCAGCTCCTATTCTATAACCACCCAATCCCACTCATATACTTGTCCAACCCGTGCTTGAAACAATCGAGGGACCCCACCTTCACAATGTTACGCGGCAATTGGTTCCACAAATCAACAACCCTGTTACTGAACCAGTATTTACCCAAGTCTTTCCTAAATCTAAACTTATCCAATTTATATCCATTGTTTCGTGTTCTGTCCTGTGTTGATACTTTTAATACCCTATTAATATCCCCCCGGTTATGTCCATTCATCCACTTGTAAACCTCTATCATGTCACCCCTAACTCTTCGCCTTTCCAGTGAATGCAACTTAAGCTTTGTTAATCTTTCTTCATATGAAAGATTTCTAATTTGGGGAATTAACTTAGTCATCCTACGCTGGACACGTTCAAGTGAATTTATATCCATTCTATAATATGGCGACCAAAACTGAACTGCATAATCTAAATGGGGCCTTACTAGAGCAAGATATAGCTTGAGAACCACACCAGGTGTCTTGTTACTAACGCTGCGATTAATAAATCCAAGTGTCCGATTTGCCTTATTACGAACATTTATGCATTGATCCTTTTGTTTTAAATTCTTACTAATCATAACTCCCAGATCCCTTTCGCAATCCGACTTCGCAATCACAACACCATCTAGCTCGTATCTTGTAACTCTATCATCATTACCTAACCTCAGAACTTTACATTTATCAGCATTAAACTGCATCTGCCAATCCTTTGACCATTTCAAAACCCTATCTAGATCAACTTGAAGTGATAGTGAGTCCTCCTCCGAATTAATTTCCCTACCGATTTTCGTATCATCGGCAAATTTGCAAATGTTGCTACTCAAACCTGAATCTAAATCATTTATATATATTATAAACAACAGAGGTCCCAGGACAGAGCCTTGAGGCACTCCACTTACAACATTTTCCCACTCTGACTTGATTCCATTTATACTAACTCTCTGTTTCCTTTGGTATAGCCATGCCCTAATCCAGCTTAATATAGCACCCCCAATACCATGAGACTTTATTTTTTTAATCAGTCTTTCATGTGGCACTGTATCAAAAGCTTTGCTAAAGTCAAGGTATACAACATCGCAATCCTTACCACTATCAACTGCCTCAACAATGCTAGAATAAAAAGATAACAAATTTGTTAAACATGAACGGCCATTTATAAAACCATGTTGCGACTCAATTATAAATTTATGTTTTTCAAGATGAAGACGAATTTTATTTGCTATTATAGATTCGAGTAACTTTCCCACAATAGACGTTAGGCTAATTGGTCGATAGTTAGACGCAAGTGATCTATCTCCTTTCTTAAAAACTGGTATCACATTAGCAACTTTCCAAAACTCTGGCACTCTGCCTGACTCTATTGATTTATTAAATATGGTTGACAGTGGGTCACAAAGCTCCTCTTTGCATTCTTTAAGCACCCTAGCAAACACTTCATCCGGCCCTGGGGCTTTGTTTGGTTTGAGTTTTACTATTTGTTTAAGAACATCCTCCCTGGTAACTGCTAAACTCGTCAACCTGTCCTCGTCCCCACCCACATAGACTTGTTCGGCTGAAGGCATATTGTTAAGTTCCTCTTTAGTAAATACAGATACAAAATATTTATTAAAAATACTACTCATCTCTTCATCACTATCTGTTATTTGACCTGTCTCAGTTTTTAATGGACCTACCCTTTCCCTAGTATTAGTACGATATAACTGAAAAAACCCTTTAGGATTTGTCTTTGCTTGCCCTGCTATGCGAACTTCATAGTTTCTTTTTGCTTTCCTTATCTCTTTTTTAACATTTCTAACCAGTTGTACGAATTCCTGTTCTAAAGTGACCTCCCCATTTTTAATCCTTTTGTACCAAGCTCTCTTTTTACCTATAAGGTTCTTCAAATTCTTTGTTATCCACTTTGGGTCATTAGTATACGATCTATTCAATTTGTATGGTATACTACGTTCCTGTGCTTTGTTTAGAATATTCTTAAATAAGTTATATATTGAATCCACATCGAAATCCCCATTTAAGTCACCTATCGCTGGGTTCATGTCTCGCTCCAAGACCGGCCCACACCCCATACCCAAGCCTTTCCAATCAATTTGACCCAAAAAATTTCTTAGGCTATTAAAATCAGCTTTTCGAAAATCTGGCACTTTAACAGAATTTTCTCCTACTGGTCTATTCCATTCTATGCTAAATCTGATTTCTTTGTGATCACTGCTCCCTAGCTCACTCCCTATTTCGATGTCATTAATTTGCGTTTCCCTGTTAGTTAACACTAAATCTAAAATATTATTTTCCCATGTTGGTTCCTTAATGTGTTGCGTAAGAAAGCAATCGTCAATTAATTCTAGAAAATCTTCTGCTTCACTATTCCCTGTTTTGTTCAACCAGTTTATTCCGCTAAAATTAAAGTCACCCATGACATAAATACTGTTAGATCTAGATGCTCTAGATATTTCATCCCATAGATGCTTTGCTTCCATTCTGTCTAAATTTGGTGGCCTATATATTACTCCTATTATAATATTATTAGCTTTTTCGTTTAATTCAATCCAAATAGTTTCTGTGTGTGGCTCAGTTTTGATTCCCTCTTTGAGACTACATTTCAAATTGTCCCTAACATATATGGCTACTCCACCTCCTCGTCTAATATATCTATCTGTGTGAAATAGTTTAAATCCATATATTTGATATTCAGCTAATAGTTCTCTATTTTCTACATTCATCCACGTTTCGGTAAGTGCAATAATATCTATTTTTTCTGTGCAGACAAGAGCATTTAATTCGTTAATTTTATTTCTTAGACTTCTACTGTTAGTGTAATATACCCTAAGTGAATTGTTATTTTGCGGACCTTCTCTTTCCCTGATCGTTTTGCCAATTCCTTTCTCCCACAAACACATACTTTTATTACCTCCTTCTTCCAAATCAATTCCCATACCTCTATCTACTAACAGTTTAAACCCAAACAAACACCTCTAACCACTTCTTCTAGCGAGTTCGCAACAGCAACAACCCCAGCTCTCGATAGATGCACCCCATCACGAGCATACATTTCATTTCTTCCATAGAAGTGTTCCCAGTTGTCTATGAAAGATATTGCATTTGATTTGCAATATCTTTCCAGCCGGCAATTGACACCAAGTGCCCTCGATATCCATTCATTTCCCACTCCCTTTCTTGGAAGAATGCCACATATGATCGGGATTCCTCCCTTGCTCCTAACTAACTCTATGGCTGTTTTATACCTCTGAATCAGTTCCTCACTCCTGACTCGACCAACATCATTTCCTCCCACGCTAATGCAAATAATGGGATTGTTCCCATTACCAGCCATAATATCATTCATGTTGTTTATAATATCACCAATGCCAGCTCCGGGATAGCAAACCCTTAACCTGTTCCCCCTATCTCTAGCACAAAACGTTCTATCCAAATACCTTATCTGGGAATCTCCCACAACTAATGTTTGCTTAGGTACTTCCTTTACTTTCTGAGGGGCCTGCGCTTCCTTTCTCTTCGTTGCTTTCCCTTTTGCGCGATCCACAGTCTCTCCACAGCACTCGTCCTCCAAAACGTCAAATGAATTTGAAGTTGCTATGGCGTTTGAAGGCGGCTTTATCAAAGTCTTCTTAAGGCCCCTGTCTTTCGCAACTCTCCAAGACGAGGTCCCTTTACTGCTGGTCTCCTCCTTCGTTACTTCTCGTTGTTTTTTAAGCTGACGCACCTCCTCCCGCAGAGAGTCCAACTCTGTCCTCAGGGCTCCCACTAGAGTCACCAGGTGGTGACTCCACCACCACTATTATTATTCCAGCCATAATATCATTCATGTTGTTTATAATATCACCAATACCAGCTCCCGGATAGCAAACCCTTAACCTATTCCCCCTATTGTTGTTGTTGTTAAAGATTTAGCTACTCAGGACGAAGTGTCCATGTAGCACGGGCTATGGTGAGCCCGTAATTGAGTTTGGTTATACATGATAACCTTTTACCTGTGATATTTGGGTCTAAGTTTAAAATGAAGGAGGGGTCTTCTCCTTTTTCCCTGCTTATTTATCGCTTCTGTTTTAGTGCACTGGTTTTAATCTTGTTTTATTAACATTATCTTGGTTGCGGATGTAGATGCAGAATGCTCACTAATGAGTCCCATTCCTCAACATCTTTTCTAATCATTGTTGTCGCGGTGGAATGTGCATCTAATGCAGCTGCTGTCGTTGGATTAATGTTGAGGTTGATGCGCAGTCTTTAGCTCAAAATGTTCTATCCAAATACCTTATCTGGGAATCCCCCACAACTAAAGTTTGCTTAGGTACTTCCTTTACTCTCTGAGGGGCCTGCGCTTCGTTGCTCTTCGTTGCTTTCCCTTTTGCGTGATCCAGTCTCACCACAGCACTCGTCCTCCAATACGGCAAATGAGTTAGACGTTCAAAGGGCGTCTGTAGGCGGCTTTATCAAAGTCTTCTTAAGGCCTCTGTCATTTACAACTTTCCAAGACGAGGTCTTTTTACTACTGGTCTCCTCCTTCGTTCCTTCTTGTTGTTGTTTCAGCTGTCGTACCTCCTCCCATAGAGAGTCCAACTCTGTCCTCAGAGCCCCAACCAGACTCATCAGTTCCTTCACCACAACTTCCATATTGTTATGATAATATAACTACACTCAGGAGCTCCGGCTAACAATTCTACATCACGGGCTGAAGAGTAAAGGACTAAGGTCCTACGAAACAGTCTGCTGTACCCGTTGTAGCATTTTCTCCTAACGATACTCCCTCTCCTCTAACCAGGGGGGATATCGAAAGGCGAAATACCGGGACACAAAATGCTTTTTCGCTCAGTCTTCTGGTAGGAGGACTCTCTTTTTCTGCCCCCAGGAGGCAAGGGAGAGTTTGACTCCATTACTGAGAGAAATACTTTTTGTGCTTTTTTCCAAACTTTTTTTCTCACACACACGAGCCGAAAGGGAAGAAAAAAACCTATAACTTTGTTTTCTTTCCCCCATTCTTGAGTGTTAAAAGTGTTGGAAGTGTCGTTGAATTGTAGAGCCAGAATGGAGTCTGACGCAGTACGAACGAAGAGAACACGAGAGGTCTCACCAAACCAACCCTCGACATCGAAAGCAAGGAGACCATTGGAGGCAGAATTAACTGTTTCCGAGTCTCTCCCGGAAACAATTTCGGAAGCTCTCAAGGATGCTCTCCCTAACACATCCGAAGAGGAGTGGGAGTATGGAATACTGAAGATCTTAAATAAATACAAACAGAGACCTCAACTTCCTGAAGGCACCCTCCAAGGAGTCTGGAGAGACAGGAGAGTATGGACGGGACCAGGGTCGAAAGCCCTTGAACACCTGCCGTTCACTCCAAATCCGGAGGACCTCCTCCAGGAGAGTGATATAACAGTCCAAGTACACAAAATGATGGAAAGATCCGACCTCTATTAACTAGGTTAACAGTTTTTTCCAACAGGAAGACAGAAATTATAGCCCTGGTAAAGCCAATCTTTACAACTATAGAATATTTAAAAGACAGGTTGACGTTCGTCCAACGGGCAGTGAGGCTAAACACAGTCCCTGAATACCTTGTCCTACAGGTTTGTTTCCCATTTTTCTCAGCGGGTCTCCCAATCCTACCTGGTCTAGCCAGCTGTCTAAACAGAGTTAACTTGGAACAGGCCAGAGCGTCGATGGCGACATACACGCTCCTTCTCAAAGCCTCACATACGAGAGAAATGGCCAAAATAGAGCTCATCGTAGCTCGCCTCCTAATACGAGGTTGGGATCAGGTAAGAATAGGTACGGCCTTATGGGAAAGTTTCAGACGAAAGACAGCTCCGAAACCAGGGACCCTCGAAAGGCCATACGATGGAAGCCTGATGATGCGCTCGGGACAGACGTCACACAGGTATGAAAGTTTCTTCTCAAACCCTCAGGAAGGTACGCTGCAGAGCCTGACTACAGCAGTGGACAAAGCCCTAGGTCTAGGAGCCATAGAACAAGTGCAGCCACAGCAACAACAAAAGCAAGTTGCCCCAAAACCCTTACGTTCAGTACTCCTTATGAACGATGACGATGATGTCCCTTTGTCCCCTATTCTAGGCAAGCCTGCCCCACAACAACCCCCCTTCCCACCGAGAACAGATTCGAACAGGAGGAAGAGCCCGAAGAGACTGAACTTCCAACGGGACACCTCGGCGAACAGGATGGAGAGATTCACCACGAGACAAACCGGGTGGAAACCAGACTAGGAACAACAGGGACAGATCCAGAGATAACCGAGGCCAGTGTAACAGGAACGGGACCGACGACCACAGAGGCCAGAACAACAGGATCACCCCAGGAGACAACAGAGGCAATAACAGCTGAGACTACCCTTCCTGGAACAATAACAGGGACAACAGACAGGGAGGTAATAATAATAATAGGGGCCATAATGATAATAATTTTTTCAGAAACAGAAACAGGGGCAGAGGCAACAATCGGAACCAAGAGATCAACAACAGACCCAAACGCTGGAACAGCACGAACCGAGACCAACAAGGAAGAGACAGAGGGTGGAACGGTGGAGATAGGAGAAACTCAGGAAACGACAGGAATTAAGGCAGGAAAGAGGACAATTGAAACAGACAGTTGTCTCTGAGGTACCCCTTACTGAACAGGAGAGGAAACTGTTGGAAAAGAGACTTACGTTCGTGATAGGCCCTCCGGCGCGTAAGAAGAGAGAAGATGCGATAGAGGATCTGTGCAACAACTTGGAAACTAGTAACAACCAAGTTTGGAGCAAACTCCGGTCGGAGCAAGGTAAGTCACATGGGAGTAATTAAGAGAACTAAACTCCCTCTCTTTTAGGTACCTCCACCCCAGCAAACCAGTCCAGTGCCCAAACTACAACCTAGTAGGCCTTAAACCGGTAATCCAGCAAATGAAGGTCGACCTCAAGCGTGGTGCGGAACGACGACGAAACTGCAACCTCACAAGGGAGGAGAGGGACGCCCTATCAACGCTGAAAGGACGCACGGATATTGTGATAAAGCCGGCGGACAAGGGAGGTACTGTCGTCGCCTGGAGAAAAGACAACTACAGGAACGAGATGAAGAGGCACCTGGCAGACACTGCAGCCTACAAACAGATACACAACCAGGATGAGGCGCTTAGAAACACCCAAACGAGGAGTAAACGGATAGTCCTCAAGCTGTTCGAAAACAAGACTTGGGACAGGAAAGGAGGACTCATGCAGGCAGGGGCGAGAGATTTCTTCCTAGCCTTTGAATCCATCATTCCCCACCTCTACCTTTTACCAAAGATCCATAAAGCACTAGAAGAAACAACAGGAACGTGGCAAGGGAGACCGGTTTTAAGCGGCTGCCGGGCCCCAACAAGGCCGGTAGACTGGATCTGCATAGCCCTCCTGAACCCCCTACTACGCCTACTACCGGAAAGAATCAAAGATACGACGGATTTCCTCAAGAAAATTGCAGAAATTAGAGGCCCCGTCCCGAGAGGGGCCCGCCTTTTTTCCATGGATGTGGTATCGCTCTACCTGAGCATACCACAGAGAGAAGCTGCAAAGGTAGTAGCATCTTTTTTACAGATAACAGAGCAAAAATTAGACAGGAACTTCAAGACGCAGGAGTATGGAGGACCCCCTCGAAAGAAACTCTTGAGGAGGCCATCCTCCATGTGATGAGAGACACCCTTTTGCAATTTGAAGGACGGGCATACCGGCAAACCAAGGGTACAGCGATAGGAGCATCCAGTAGTGTGGCAATCGCTGAAATATTTGTGCATGTAGTATTCGAGAAGAAACGATCCTACAGGAAGGACGGACCGGCGGTATATTTCCGTTACATAGATGACATCTTCGGAATAATGGAGGACGGTTTCCCGCGCCTAGAAGGTTTTTTTTCATGGTCAAATACAGTTCATGAAAACCTTAAGTTTACCCTCGAGCACAGTGACTCCACGATTAGTTTCCTAGATACAACAGTGTATATAGACCAGCTAACCAGGGATCTGCATACGAAGGCATAATATAAACCGACTAACCTTCACACGTATCTGAAATTTGACTCAAGCCACCCACTAGCTTTGAAGAAATCGCTACCCTACTCACTTGGACTCAGACTCAAGAGGATTAACAGCAAAGAAGGGACGCTATATCCCCAGCTTGATGACCTATGGGATATGTTTAGGAACAGAGACTACCCAGAGACAACAATACATGCGGCCCAGGAGAAACTCAGAGAAAAAACAAGGGCAGAGCTACGTAGACCTAGAACACAAGAAGTGGAAGACAAGAGATGGATTCTTCCAACCCTTTTTTTCCACGGCCTTGCAGCACAGCTTAAGATAAAACTCCAGGAAGTATGGACATGGATGAGGGAAACGTACAGTGAACATCCATCCTGGGTAAAATTCCCACAGAACCCTCCCATGGAAACGTACAGACGTACCTTTCCTTTATAGACTGTAAGTCCTTTATAGACTTACCTCGCCTGGAGGCGAGGTAAGTCTATAAAGGACCACCTTGTTAGAGCAGCTGTGGAGGTAGATCATCTCAACCGAACTGGGGGAGAGGACCAGCCCCAGGTTACAATTCAGAGAAATGAAACTTACAGACCCTAACATAACCTGACACAGGTTTGGTGTGCGACCTGCGTGGAGACCGAGTATGCAGAGCGGTTAGGAGGGGCCTACAAGTACAGGTACAAAGGTACAAAGTTACCTTTGTTCTTATGTTCTTAACTAACAGGGAAACACAAATTAAGGACATCGAAATAGGGAGTGAGCTAGGGAACAGTGATCATAAAGAAATCAGATTTAACATTCAATGGAATAGATCTGCAGAAGAAAATTCTGTTAAAGTGCCTGATTTTCGAAAAGCTGATTTCAACAGCCTAAGAATTTTTTTGGGTCAAATAGATTGGAATTTCTTGGGGATGGGGTGTGGGCTAGACGTGAACCCAGCTAGAGGTGACGGAAAAGGGGATTTCGATGTGGATTCAAAATATAACCTTTTTAAAAATATTCTAAGCAAAGCCCAGGAACGTAGTATACCATATAAATTTAATAGATCGAATAATAATGATCCAAAGTGGATAACAAAGGATCTTAAGAACCTTATTGGTAAAAAGAGAGCGTGGTACAAAAGGATTAAGAATGGGGAAGTTAGTTTAGAACAGGAATTCGCACAACTGGTTAGAAATATTAAAAAAGAGATAAGGAAAGCAAAAAGAAACTACGAAGTTCGTATACCAGGGCAAGCGAAGACAAATCCAAAAGGTTTTTTTCAGTTATATCGAACAAAGACTAGGGAAAGAATAGGTCCATTAAAAACTGAGACAGAAAATAAGAATACCCATTATTTGTATTAGTGCAGGGGGTAATGATGTTGGGCGAGTTAGGAGTGAGGAACTAATACAGAAATTCAAGACAGCAATAGAATTAGTTAGGAACAAGGGAGGAATCCCGATCATATGTGGCATTCTTCCAAGAAAGGGAGTGGGTAATGAATGGATGTCGAGGGCACTTGGTGTCAATTGCCGGCTGGAAAGATATTGCAAATCAAATGCAATATCTTTCATAGACAACTGGGAACACTTCTATGGAAGAAATGAAATGTATGCTCGTGATAGGGTGCATCTATCGAGGGCTGGGATTGTTGCTGTTGCGAACTCGTTGGAACCAGTGGTTAAAGGTGTTTGTTTGGGTTTAAACTGTTAGTAGATAGTGGTATGGGAATTGATTTGTAGGAAGGAGGTAATAAAAGTATGTGTTCGTGGGAGAAAAGAATTGGCAAAATGACCAGGGAAAGAAAAGGGCCTCAAAATAACAATTCACTTAGGGTATATTACACTAACAGTAGAAGCCTAAGAAATAAAATTACCGAATTAAATGTTCGTGTCTGCACAGAAAAAAATAGATATTATTGCACTTACCGAAACGTGGATGAATGTAGAAAATAGAGAACTGTTAGCTGAATATCAGATAAATGGATTTAAACTATTTCACACAGATAGATATATTTGACGAGGAGGGGGAGTAGCCATATATGTTAGGGACAATTTGAAATGTAGTCTCAAAGAGGGAATCAAAACTGAGCCACACACAGAAACTATTTGGATAGAATTAAACGAAAAAGCAAATAATATTATAATAGGAGTTATATATAGGCCACCAAATTTAGACAGAATGGAAGCAAAGCATCTATGGGATGAAATATCTAGGGCATCTAGATCTAACAGTATTTATGTCATTGGTGACTTTAACTTTAGTGGAATAAACTGGTTGAACAAAACAGGGAATAGTGAAGCAGAAGATTTTCTAGAATTAATTGACGATTGCTATCTTATGCAACACATTAAGGAACCAACGCGGGAAAATAATATTTTAGATTTAGTGTTAACTAACAGGGAAACACAAATTAATGACATCGAAATAGGGAGTGAGCTGGGGAACAGTGATCACAAAGAAATCAGATTTAGCATAGAATGGAAGAGACCTGTAGGAGAAATTGATTTGGAGGAAGGAGGTAATAAAAGTATGTGTTCGTGGGAGAAAAGAACTGGCAAAATGATCAGGGAAAGAAAAGGGCCTCAAAATAACAATTCACTTAGGATATATTACACTAACAGTAGTAGTCTAAGAAATAAAATTAATGAATTAAATGCTCTTGTCTGCACAGAAAAAATTACGAACACAATTTCGCCTTAATACGAACATTCATGCATTGATCCTTTTGTTTTAAATTCTTACTAATCATAACTCCCAGATCCCTTTCGCAATCCGACTTCGCAATCTCAACACCATCTAGCTCGTATCTTGTAACTCTATTATCATTACCCAGCCTCAAAACATTTATCAGCATTAAACTGCATCTGCCAATCTTTTGACAATTCTAAAACATAAGAACATAAGAACAAAGGCAACTGCAGAAGGCCTATTGGCCCATACGAGGCAGCTCCTATTTATAACCACCCAATCCCACTCATATACTTGTCCAACCAATGCTTGAAACAATCGAGGGACCCCACCTCCATAATGTTACGCGGCAATTGGTTCCACAAATCAACAACCCTGTTACTGAACCAGTATTTACCCAAGTCTTTCCTAAATCTAAACTTATCCAATTTATACCCATTGTTTCGTGTTCTGTCTTGTGTTGATACTTTTAATACCCTATTAATATCCCCTTTGTTATGTCCATTCACCCACTTGCAAACCTCTATCATGTCACCCCTAACTCTTCGCCTTTCCAGTGAATGCAACTTAAGCTTTGTTAATCTTTCTTCATATGAAAGATTTCTAATTTGGGGAATTAACTTAGTCATCCTACGATGGACACGTTCAAGTGAATTTATATCCATTCTATAATATGGCGACCAAAACTGAACTGCATAATCTAAATGGGGCCTAACTAGAGCAAGATATAGCTTGAGAAATCAAGCTATATATATATATGATTAACGAGTTTAGCAGTTACCAGGGAGGATGTTCTTAAACAAATAGTAAAACTCAAACCAAACAAATCCCCAGGGCCGGATGAAGTGTTTGCTAGGGTGCTTAAAGAATGCAAAGAGGAGCTTTGTGACCCACTGTCAACCATATTTAATAAATCAATAGAGTCAGGCAGAGTGCCAGAGTTTTGGAAAGTTGCTAATGTGATACCAGTTTTTAAGAAAGGAGATAGATCACTTGCGTCTAACTATCGACCAATTAGCCTAACGTCTATTGTGGGAAAGTTACTCGAATCTATAATAGCAAATAAAATTCGTCTTCATCTTGAAAAACATAAATTAATAATTGAGTCGCAACATGGTTTTATAAATGGCCGTTCATGTTTAACAAATTTGTTATCTTTTTATTCTAGCATTGTTGAGGCAGTTGATAGTGGTAAGGATTGCGATGTTGTATACCTTGACTTTAGCAAAGCTTTTGATACAGTGCCACATGAAAGACTGATTAAAAAAATAGAGTCTCATGGTATTGGGGGTGCTATATTAAGCTGGATTAGGGCATGGCTATACCAAAGGAAACAGAGAGTTAGTATAAATGGAATCAAGTCAGAGTGGGAAAATGTTGTAAGTGGAGTGCCTCAAGGCTCTGTCCTGGGACCTCTGTTGTTTATAATATATATAAATGATTTAGATTCAGGTTTGAGTAGCAACATTTGCAAATTTGCCGATGATACGAAAATCGGTAGGGAAATTAATTCGGAGGAGGACTCACTATCACTTCAAGTTGATCTAGATAGGGTTTTGAAATGGTCAAAGGATTGGCAGATGCAGTTTAATGCTGATAAATGTAAAGTTCTGAGGTTAGGTAATGATGATAGAGTTACAAGATACGAGCTAGATGGTGTTGTGATTGCGAAGTCGGATTGCGAAAGGGATCTGGGAGTTATGATTAGTAAGAATTTAAAACAAAAGGATCAATGCATAAATGTTCGTAATAAGGCAAATCGGACACTTGGATTTATTAATCGCAGCGTTAGTAACAAGACACCTGATGTGGTTCTCAAGCTATATCTTGCTCTAGTTAGGCCCCATTTAGATTATGCAGTTCAGTTTTGGTCGCCATATTATAGAATGGATATAAATTCACTTGAACGTGTCCAGCATAGGATGACTAAGTTAATTCCCCAAATTAGAAATCTTTCATATGAAGAAAGATTAACAAAGCTTAAGTTGCATTCACTGGAAAGGCGAAGAGTTAGGGGTGACATGATAGAGGTTTACAAGTGGATGAATGGACATAACCGGGGGGATATTAATAGGGTATTAAAAGTATCAACACAGGACAGAACACGAAACAATGGATATAAATTGGATAAGTTTAGATTTAGGAAAGACTTGGGTAAATACTGGTTCAGTAACAGGGTTGTTGATTTGTGGAACCAATTGCCGCGTAACATTGTGGAGGTGGGGTCCCTCGATTGTTTCAAGCGCGGGTTGGACAAGTATATGAGTGGGATTGGGTGGTTATAGAATAGGAGCTGCCTCGTATGGGCCAATAGGCCTTCTGCAGTTACCTTTGTTCTTATGTTCTTATGTTCTTAGAACCACACCAGGTGTCTTGTTACTAACGCTGCGATTAATAAATCCCAGTGTCCTATTTGCCATTATTACGAACATTTATGCATTGATTCTTTTGTTTTAAATTCTTACTAATCATAACTCCCAGATCCCTTTCGCAATTCGACTTCGCAATCTCAACACCATCTAGCTCGTATCTTGTAACCCTATCATCATTACCTAACCTCAGAACTTTACATTTATCAGCATTAAACTGCATCTGCCAATCCTTCGACCATTTCAAAACCCTATCTTGATCAACCGGAAGTGATAGTGAGTCCTCCTCCGAATTAATTTCCCTACCGATTTTCGTATCATCGGCAAATTTGCAAATGTTGCTACTCAAACCTGAATCTAAATCATTTATATATATATTAAACAACAGAGGTCCCAAGACAGAGCCCTGAGGCACCCCACTTACAACATTTTCCCACTCTGACTTGACTCCATTTATACTAACTCTCTGTTTCCTTTGGTATAGCCATGCCCTAATCCAGCTTAAATATAGCACCCCCAATACCATGAGACTCTATCTTTTTAATCAGTCTTTCATGTGGCACTGTATCAAAAGCTTTGCTAAAGTCAAGGTACACAACATCGCAATCCTTACCACTATCAACTGCCTCAACAATGCTAGAATAAAAAGATAACAAATTTGTTAAACATGAACGGCCATTTATAAAACCATGTTGCGACTCAATTATTAATTTATGTTTTTCAAGATGAAGACGAATTTTATTTGCTATTATAGATTCGAGTAACTTTCCCATAATAGACATTAGGCTAATTGGTCGATAGTTAGACGCAAGTGATCTATCTCCTTTCTTAAAAACTGGTATCACATTAGCAACTTTCCAAAACTCTGGTACTCTGCCTGACTCTATTGATTTATTAAATATGGTTGGCAGTGGGTCACAAAGCTCCTCTTTGCATTCTTTAAGCACCCTGGCAAACACTTCATCCGGCCCTGGGGATTTGTTTGGTTTGAGTTTTACTATTTGTTTAAGAACATCCTCCCTGGTAACTGCTAAACTCGTCAACCTGTCCTCGTCCCCACCCACATAGACTTGTTCGGCTGAAGGCATATTGTTAAGTTCCTCTTTAGTAAATACAGATACAAAATATTTATTAAAAATACTACTCATCTCTTCATCGCTATTTGTTATTTGACCTGTCTCAGTTTTTAATGGACCTATCCTTTCCCTAGTCTTAGTACGATAGAACTGAAAAAACTTATTTAAGAATATTATAAACAAAGCACAGGAACGTAGTATACCATACAAATTGAATATATCGAATACTAATGACCCAAAGTGGATAACAAATAATTTAAAGAACCTTATAGGTAAAAAGAGAAATTGGTACAAAAGGATTAAGAATGGGGAAGTCAGGTTAGAACAGGAATTCATACAACTGGTTAGAAATGTTAAAAAAGAGATTAGGAAAGCAAAAAGAAACTATGAAGTTCGCATAGCAGAGCAAGCAAAGTCAAATCCTAGGTTTTTTTTCAGTTATATCGAACTAAAACTAGGGAAAGGATAGGTTCATTAAAATCTGAGACAGGTCAAATAACGGATAATGACAAGAAGATGAGTAGTATTTTTAACAAATATTTTATATCTGTATTTACTAAAGAAGAACTTAACAATATGCCTTCAGCCGAACAAGTCTATGTGGGTGGGGATGAGGACAGGTTGACTAGTTTAGCAGTTACCAGGGAGGATGTAATTAAACAATTAGAAAAACTAAAACCAAACAAATCCCCAGGGCCGGATTATGTGTTTGCCATGGTGCTTAAAGAATGCAAAGAGGAGCTTTCCGAGACTCTGTCTACCATATTTAATATATCAATAGAGTCAGGCAGAGTGCCAGAGTCATGGAAGGTAGCTAATGTGGTACCAATTTTTAAGAAAGGAGATAGATCACTTGCGTCAAACTATCGGCCAATTAGCCTAACGTCTATTGTGGGAAAGTTACTTGAATCAATAATTGCAAATACAATTCGTCTTCATCTTGAAAAACATAAATTAATAAATGAGTCGCAAAATGGTTTTACAAATGGCCGTTCATGTTTAACAAATTTGCTAACTTTTTATTCCAGCATAGTTGAGGCCGTTGATAGTGGTAAGGATTGTGATGTTGTGTACCTTGACTTTAGCAAAGCTTTTGATACAGTGCAACATGAAAGACTAATTAAAAAAATAGAAGCTCATGGTATTGGGGGTGCTATATTAACTTGGATTAGGGCATGGCTATTCCAAAGGAAACAGAGAGTTAGTATAAATGGGGTTAAGTCAGAGTGGGATAATGTTGTTAGTGGAGTACCTCAGGGCTCTGTCCTGGGCCCTCTGTTGTTTATAATATATATAAATGATTTAGTTTCAGGTTTGAGTAGCAGCCTTTGCAAATTTTCCGATGGTACGAAAATCGGTAGGGAAATTAATTCGGAGGAGGACTCACTATCACTTCAAGTTGATCTAGATAGGGTTTTGAAATGGTCAAATGATTGGCAAATGCAGTTTAATGCTGATAAATGTAAAGTTCTGAGGCTAGGTAATGATGATAGAGTTACAAGATACGAGCTAGATGGTGTTGAGATTGCAAAGTCGGATTGCGAAAGGGATCTGGGAGTTATGATTAGTAAGAATTTAAAACAAAAGGATCAATGCATGAATGTTCGTAATAAGGCGAATAGGACACTGGGATTTATTAATCGAAGCGTTAGTAACAAGACACCTGGTGTGGTTCTTAAGCTATATCTTGCTCTAGTTAGGCCCCATTTAGATTATGCAGTTCAGTTTTGGTCGCCGTATTATAGAATGGATATAAATTCACTTGAACGTGTCCAACGTAGGATGACTAAGTTAATTCCCCAAATTAGAAATCTTTCATATGAAGAAAGATTAACAAAGCTTAAGTTGCATTCACTGGAAAGGCGAAGAGTTAGGGGTGACATGATAGAGGTTTACAAGTGGATGAATGGACATAACAGGGGGGATACTAATAGGGTATTAAAAATATCAACACAAGACAGAACACGAAGCAATGGGAATAAATTGGATAAGTTTAGATTTAGGAAAGACTTGGGTAAATACTGGTTCAGTAACAGGGTTGATTTGTGGAACCAATTGCCGCGTAACGTGGTGGAGGTGGGGTCCCTCGATTGTTTCAAGCGCGGGTTGGACATTTATACGAGTGGGATTGGGGGGTTATAGATAGGAGCTGCCTCGTATGGGCCAATAGGCCTTCTGCAGTTACCTTTGTTCTTATGTTCTTAAGAGAATGTATGGAGTGAAGTTATGTTTAGTATGTTTAGGAATTGAAACAGGGGAGCTGTGTGTTGTCTGAGAGTAGAGTTTGTTATTGACCTGATAGCAGATTTTTGCTGGGTGATGATGGACTTGAGGTAGTTTGCAGAGGTTGAACCCATGCACAGATACCATAAGTAAGATAGGGGATAGATAAGTGCATAATAGAGTGAGAGGAGAGCAGAGTAGGGCATATAATATCTGATCTTTGAGAGTATACCGACTGTTTTAAAAAACATTTAAGTTATGTGTATTATGAACGTGTTGAAGTTGAGTCTCTTGTCTAAGTATAGGCCAAGGTACTTTCCATCATTTTTATTGCTAATGTTAACATTGTTTATCTGCAGCTGAATTGCATTTGTTGATTTGCTTCCAAATAAGATGTATAGGTCTTTTCAATGTTTAGTGTAAGTTTGTTGGTTGACATCCACAAGTAGATATAATTTTTATTGCTAATGTTAACTGTAACGTACGATTATGTTTCGTTTTTGGGTAGATTAGATACACAGTGTTTAGTGAGTTTCATATTTATTTAGTAATCCTGGATACAGCAGTGTCGTAGACGTTGAGACGGAGCTTTGAGCAGAGCTGAGTGTGGCCGGAGTCACGGAGCTCTATGTGGGAGAGCGTTGTAGCTCGATGCGGTCCTAGTCTGCTGTCTGTTCTGTGTCGAAGCTGTAGCGTCTTGGAGACGAATAGAACTGCCAACGCCGAGTACTACATTCTTGACTGGAAATTGTACCGTTATCTATTCTCATATCACTTCCTTGTATTTGGTGACTACCTCTCACTTTTCTCTACTAGGATAGGAGGATGTGAGAACTGTTACCTGTAATTAGGTATAGGATAATAGCTTGTGTAGTTAGTGCTAATTAGTTACGCCATTAAGATAATGAGATAATGGAGCGAGAATAAGGATTACTCCCTACACTGGTAATTGCTAAGCTAGTCAACCTGTCCTCGTCCCCACCTACATAGATTTGTTCGGCTGAAGGCATATTGTTAAGTTCCTCTTTAAGGAACAGTCAGGTGCTGTCACAGTCAGTTAGTTGCTGTCACAGTGAGAGGTTGTGTTAGCTGGAGCTCTGGAGTAACATTATTATTGCAAAATGGAAGGATTAGTAAATGATTTGGTGAGTTTGGTTGGAGCTCTGAGAGCAGAGATGGATTCCCTGCGGGATGAGGCACGACGGCTGAGACTTCGAGAGGAAACGAAGGAGGAGACCAGTGTTGACGAGACCTCATCGTGGAGAGTAGTGAAAGACAGGGGTCTTAAGAAGACCTTGACAAGGCCGCCTACAGACGCCCTAAGGACGGCAAATTCATTTGCCGTGTTGGAGGACGAGTGCTGCAGTGCGCCTGCAGCGAGGAACGACGGAGCGCAGGCCCCACAGGCTGCTCAGAAAGTTAAGACGGTACCGAAGCGAATTTTGGTTGTGGGAGATTCCCAGGTGAGGTATTTAGACAGAACGTTTTGTGCCAGAGATAGAGGGAACAGAATAAGGGTTTGCTATCCGGGAGCTGGAATTGGTGATATTGTTGAAAACATGAATGATATTATGACGGGAAATGGGAACAAACCCATTATTTGTATTAGTGCAGGGGGTAATGATGTTGGGCGAGTTAGGAGTGAGGAACTAATACAGAGATTTAGGACAGCCATTGAATTAGTTAGGAGCAAGGGAGGAATCCTGATCATATGTGGCATTCTTCCTAGAAAGGGAGTGGGAAATGAATGGATGTCGAGGGCACTTGGTGTCAATTGCCGGCTGGAAAGATATTGCAAATCAAATGCAATATCTTTCATCGATTGATTGATTGATAAAGATTAAGCCACCCAAGAGGTGGCACGGGCATGAATAGCCCGTAAGTGGTACATTTTTTTTTTTTTTCCCAGTGTTCTGAGGTTGCATTTAACCATCAAGCTGTTATCGTGGGGGAGGATACTGCTTCACAGTCTTTATGAGGGTGTCCAGCTGCTGGACACCTTTGTTGACCAGGAGAGTGGCTGTGTTGATGGCTTCAGGGTGGCCACTGCATGATTCAGGAACTCTTAAAGCTCTTCTAAGGTCATTGGTTGCTTCACATTCCAGAAGATAGTGAAGTAATGGCTTTTCTGTGACAGTTTGGCAGAAGATGCACTCTCTCTGTCGGGGTTCACCAATCTCCCAGTTGCATCTGTAACCTAGACGTAGTCTATATAGCCTAACTGCTATTTTCCTGTGGATTCCTTTTGGGATATTTAACCTTTCTAATTTGGTTGCCTGAAGATACCATGTTGCAGATGGCGAACCTTCAGCTATTCTCTGGTGTAGGTAGGCTTTGTTGAGATGTGAGAGTTTTTTGATGATGATGTTTTTTATGTTCTCTAGGCTGGGTTGAATTGTTTTATGTATCACTGGATGATGAGTTGCCAATTTAGCAATTTCATCAGCTTTTTCATTTAATCGGGATCCAGTTTAAAGTTATGTTGAGGCCTTTGCCTTTAGCGACTGCTCCTTGATACAAAATGGTGGTAATTATTTCCACATTATCTCTCCACTGTTTTTGTCCTAGTATTTGAAGTGCAGCTTTTGAGTCTGTGTGTATGATTGCATTTTGAGTGTTTTGTGCAATCACATATGCGAATGCCTGTTGTATGGCGAACAGCTCAGTTTGGGTTGATGATACTAGTCCTCCCAGTCTCCAATATGCCTGAACGCTGGTCGTGCAAAGAGCAGCGCCAGCACTCTCATTTTCTGTGTCCACCGATCCGTCTGTGAAGATGTGGGTGGCTCCTGCTACTGCTATGCTATACATTTGCTCTTCTATTATGCGCCTTAGGATTGTTGGATCATAGGCAGCCTTTTTCATTGGGAGACTTTCTATTACTATTTTGAAAGTAGGCTCTTCCCACGGCGCGGAAGGAGTGTAATTTGGGTGTGAATGATCACCCTCTCTATCAAGAATCATGTTTTTTAAATGTAGTCTGTTTAGGACTTTTCCTGCTCTTGCAACCCAAGAGTTTCCATTGTTTTGGCCTAGTCCAACCACCAAAGCCTGCCGTACTGGGATTGGATCAGAAGAAATAATTATCTTACTGATAATTGTAGCTGTCCTTTGTGATATTCTTTCTTGTAGAGAGGGCAAACCCGTCTCCAGTCTAAGAGTTTCAAGCCTGGTCCAATCTTTCTTCGACAACTGGGAACGCTTCTATGTAAGAAATGAAATGTATGCTCGTGATGGGTGCATTTATCGAGGGCTGGGGTTGTTGCTGTTGCGAACTCGTTGGAACCAGTGGTTAGAGGTGTTTGTTTGGGTTTAAACTGTTAGTAGATAGTGGTATGGGAAATGATTTGGAGGAAGGAGGTAATAAAAGTATGTGTTCGTGGGAGAAAAGAATTGGCAAAATGATCAGGGAAAGAAAAGGGCCTCAAAATAACAATTCACTTAGGATATATTACACTAACAGTAGTAGTCTAAGAAATAAAATTAATGAATTAAATGCTCTTGTCTGCACAGAAAAAAATAGATATTATTGCACTTACTGAAACGTGGATGAATGTAGAAAATAGAGAACTATTAGCTGAATATCAGATAAATGGATTTAAACTATTTCACACAGATAGATATATTAGACGAGGAGGGGGAGTAGCCATATATGTTAGGGACAATTTGAAATGTAGTCTCAAAGAGGGAATCAAAACTGAGCCACAAACAGAAACTATTTGGATAGAATTAAACGAAAAAACAAATAATATTATAATAGGAGTTATATATAGGCCACCAAATTTAGACAGAATGGAAGCATGAAATGAGATGAAATATCTAGAGCATCTAGATCTAATAGTATTTATGTCATGGGTGACTTTAATTTTAGTGGAATAAACTGGGTGAACAAAACAGGGAATAGTGAAGCAGAAGATTTTCTAGAATTAATTGACGATTGCTTTCTTACATAAGAACATAAGAACATAAGAACAAAGGTAACTGCAGAAGGCCTATTGGCCCATACGAGGCAGCTCCTATTCTATAACCACCCAATCCCACTCATATACTTGTCCAACCCGTGCTTGAAACAATCGAGGGACCCCACCTCCACAATGTTACGCGGCAATTGGTTCCACAAATCAACAACCCTGTTACTGAACCAGTATTTACCCAAGTCTTTCCTAAATCTAAACTTATCCAATTTATATCCATTGTTTCGTGTTCTGTCCTGTGTTGATACTTTTAATACCCTATTAATATCCCCCCGGTTATGTCCATTCATCCACTTGTAAACCTCTATCATGTCACCCCTAACTCTTCGCCTTTCCAGTGAATGCAACTTAAGCTTTGTTAATCTTTCTTCATATGAAAGATTTCTAATTTGGGGAATTAACTTAGTCATCCTACGCTGGACACGTTCAAGTGAATTTATATCCATTCTATAATATGGCGACCAAAACTGAACTGCATAATCTAAATGGGGCCTAACTAGAGCAAGATATAGCTTGAGAACCACACCAGGTGTCTTGTTACTAACGCTGCGATTAATAAATCCAAGTGTCCGATTTGCCTTATTACGAACATTTATGCATTGATCCTTTTGTTTTAAATTCTTACTAATCATAACTCCCAGATCCCTTTCGCAATCCGACTTCGCAATCTCAACACCATCTAGCTCGTATCTCGTATCTTGTTACGCAACACATTAAGGAACCAACGCGGGAAAATAATATTTTAGATTTAGTGTTAACTAACAGGGAAACTCAAATTAATGACATCGAAATAGGGAGTGAGCTAGGGAACAGTGATCACAAAGTTTTCAGATTTAGCATAGAATGGAATAGACCTGTAGGAGAAAATTCTGTTAAAGTGCCAGATTTTCGAAAAGCTGATTTTAATAGCCTAAGAATTTTTTTGGGTCAAATAGATTGGAAAGTCTTGGGTATGGGGTGTGGGCCGGTCTTAGAGCGAGACATGAACCCAGCGACAGGTGACGTAAAAGGGGATTTCGATGTGGATTTAATATATAACATAAGAACATAAGAACAAAGGTAACTGCAGAAGGCCTATTGGCCCATACGAGGCAGCTCCTATTTATAACCACCCAATCCCACTTATATACTTGTCCAACCAATGCTTGAAACAATCGAGGGACCCCATCTCCACAATGTTACGCGGCAATTGGTTCCACAAATCAACAACCCTGTTACTGAACCAGTATTTACCCAAGTCTTTCCTAAATCTAAACTTATCCAATTTATACCCATTGTTTCGTGTTCTGTCTTGTGTTGATACTTTTAATACCCTATTAATATCCCCTTTGTTATGTCCATTCATCCACTTGTAAACCTCTATCATGTCACCCCTAACTCTTCGCCTTTCCAGTGAATGCAACTTAAGCTTTGTTAATCTTTCTTCATATGAAAGATTTCTAATTTGGAGAATTAACTTAGTCATCCTACGCTGGACACGTTCAAGTGAATTTATATCCATTCTATAATATGGCGACCAAAACTGAACTGCATAATCTAAATGGGGCCTAACTAGAGCAAGATATAGCTTGAGAACCACACCAGGTGTCTTGTTACTAACGCTGCGATTAATAAATCCCAGTGTCCTATTTGCCTTATTACGAACATTTATGCATTGATTCTTTTGTTTTAAATTCTTACTAATCATAACTCCCAGATCCCTTTCGCAATCTCAACACCATCTAGCTCGTATCTTGTAACCCTATCATCATTACCTAACCTCAGAACTTTACATTTATCAGCATTAAACTGCATCTGCCAATTTACAGTCTCCGTGGTGTAGTGGTAAGACACTCGCCTGGCGTTCCGCGAGCGCTATGTCATGGGTTCGTATCCTGGCCGGGGAGGATTTACTGGGCGCAATTCCTTAACTGTAGCCTCTGTTTAACGCAACAGTAAAATGTGTACTTGGATGAAAAAACGATTCTTCGCGGCAGGGGATCGTATTCCAGGGACCTGCCCGAAACGCTACGCGTACTAGTGGCTGTACAAGAATGTAACAACTCTTGTATATATCTCAAAAAAAAAAAAAAAAAAAAAAATCCTTCGACCATTTCAAAACCATATCTTGATCAACTGGAAGTGATAGTGAGTCCTCCTCCGAATTAATTTCCCTACCGATTTTCGTATCATCGGCAAATTTGCAAATGTTGCTACTCAAACCTGAATCTAAATCATTTATATATATTATAAACAACAGAGGTCCCAAGACAGAGCCCTGAGGCACCCCACTTACAACATTTTCCCACTCTGACTTGACTCCATTTATACTAACTCTCTGTTTCCTTTGGTATAGCCATGCCCTAATCCAGCTTAAATATAGCACCCCCAATACCATGAAACTCTATCTTTTTAATCAGTCTTTCATGTGGCACTGTATCAAAAGCTTTGCTAAAGTCAAGGTACACAACATCGCAATCCTTACCACTATCAACTGCCTCAACAATGCTAGAATAAAAAGATAACAAATTTGTTAAACATGAACGGCCATTTATAAAACCATGTTGCGACTCAATTATTAATTTATGTTTTTCAAGATGAAGACGAATTTTATTTGCTATTATAGATTCGAGTAATTTTCCCACAATAGACATTAGGCTAATTGGTCGATAGTTAGACGCAAGTGATCTATCTCCTTTCTTAAAAACTGGTATCACATTAGCAACTTTCCAAAACTCTGGTACTCTGCCTGACTCTATTGATTTATTAAAAATGGTTGACAGTGGGTCACAAAGCTCCTCTTTGCATTCTTTAAGCACCCTGGCAAACACTTCATCCGGCCCTGGGGATTTGTTTGGTTTGAGTTTTACTATTTGTTTAAGAACATCCTCCCTGGTAACTGCTAAACTCGTCAACCTGTCCTCGTCCCCACCCACATAGACTTGTTCGGCTGAAGGCATATTGTTAAGTTCCTCTTTAGTAAATACAGATACAAAATATTTATTAAAAATACTACTCATCTCTTCATCACTATTTGTTATTTGACCTGGACCGCCTTTTTGGCTGGGTTGTTACTGCAATGACTAGATCAGGAACGGGTTCAAGGTCAAACACCAGCAGGGATGAGGAGGAGGATAGATTTATAGACAAATTAATAGGGAAATTTGTAGAGAGAAGGAGCGATTGGATGGAGGATCTAATCCAAGGGATTAAGAGTGAGTTATTTCAGCAAATACAGGATGCGGTAGAGAGGCAGAAACAAGAACTTATGCACTATATTCAGGAAGAAATTAGGAAGGGAAGAGAGGACTGGGAGAGGGAATGTGCTCGTCTCACAAACGAATTAGGAAGGATTAACAGCATGGCTAAGTACAGAGGATTAGTGGGGGATGGGTTAGTGACTGCGGTTGGGATGGAGAATCCCCAGGGGACATGTCATTGTCATGCTACCAGCATGACAATGAATTACTGAGGAGACGGTCTATTATAATACATGGATTATTCGAATCTGGGGCACCAAAAAGACAAGAGAGAATAGAAATAGAAAAATATGAATTGCATGAGTGGATTAAGGCGTCTTGTACATACCAGTTGCGTTGCTCCTGGGAGTATGGGTTCGAGTCACTTCTGGGGTGTGAGTTTTCAGTTGCATATTGTCCTGGGGACCATTCAGGCTTGTTCGCATTTGTGTTCCTCACGTGTGCCCCAAAGAATGAGGTGATTTGGTAAAATGCTATGCCCAAGATTACTATCCGAGTGCCGGCTGTGGGGTGGTTCAAATAGCCTCGGCTATCACCTCATTATGTCCGGTCGTGATGGTCAAGTGGATTAAGGCGTCTTGTACATACCAGTTGCGTTGCTCCTGGGAGTATGGGTTCGAGTCACTTCTGGGGTGTGAGTTTTCAGTTGCATATTGTCCTGGGGACCATTCAGGCTTGTTCGCATATATATATTCATATATATATATATATATATATATATATATATATATATATATATATATATATATATATATATATATATATATATATATATATTCATGTCGACATGGACTATTCAGGCTTGTTCGCATTTGTGTTCCTCACGTGTGTTCCAAAGAATGAGGCGATATGATAAAAATGCTATGCTCAAGATTAGTATTCGAGTGCCGGCGGGGAAGTGGTTCAAATAGCTTCGGCTATCACTTCCTTACGTCCGGTTGTGATGGTCAAGCGGATTAAGGCGTCCTGTAGATACCAGTTGCGTTGCTCCTGGCAGTATGGGTTCGAGTCACTTCTGGGGTGTGAGTTTTCAGTCATATATATAACATATATAAATAATATAAATGGTTTAGATTCAATAACAATGGTCCTAGGATAGAGCCTTAAATCACTTTGTTAACACTCCACTTTTCCCCCTCTCCCTTAACTCCATTTATACTATCTCTTTGAATACTTTGTAATAACTATCCCTAATCCAACATATTATAGCACCCCCAACACCGTCTCTATCATTTTTAATCAATCTTTCATGTGGCACTGTATCAAAAGCTTTAAAGCTCCAAAGTTTACAACACTCAACTAGCCCCACTGGCTAGTACCTCCAGGAGTGAAGTCCACAGCGTTTAAATAGCCCATTTGGCATTCCCCTCGGGAGTAAAGTCCACAGAGCTCAACTAGCCCTCTTGGCTAGGACCTCTAGGTCGACCCAAGCACTCTTCCACTCTCCCGGCTTCACTCGCTTCCATCGCCTATCCTTTGTTGCTAATCACCTTCCAACCCCACTGGCTAGTTCATGGATATGATATACAGTTCAGCTCGATATCGGAATCGGATCGATATCCGATATCGGATATGGGAAGATGTCCACTTCCAGCCCCACTAGCCAGTTCATGGATATGATACCAACATCAAGAGAGAGATCTTAAATGTAGTTATTGTCCCTGTATACAAGTCACCGGAGGCAAGTCCTCAGCAGTTTAAAGACCAACTAATGAAAATAGAACACTGCTTGGAAAACCTCACAAATGCAGCCCCAAACATCATTCTGCTTGGGGACTTCAACCTACGGCACCTGACATGCAAGAACCTGGTTAATACAGTTATATCAGAAAGAATACCAGGAAGTAGCCTAAATGAACAGGCACATGCAAATGACCTGTTACAGATGTGCGACAGGTTTGCCTTAAATCAGCAAATAGTAGAGCCAACTAGGAAGGAGAATACGCTGGACCTCATTTTCACTAATAATGATGAATTGATCAGGAACATAATGATTATAAATACCTGCTACTCAGATCACAACTTAATTGAAGTTCTGACAAGCATGGGGAATAGACCTTCAAAACCATTCCTGATGCCCGGTGGAGGAGATTTCAGCAAATTCAACTTAAAAAATAAACAGATAAATTGGGAGCAAATAAACCAAGACTTCACAGAAATAAGCTGGGAAGAACAGTTAGAAAATGCAAACCTGAACCAGTGCCTGGAAAAAATAAGCTCAGTAGCACTAGAAATATGTTCAAACCGCACGCCTAAGAAAAAAAAGATGAAGAGATGCAGATTGGAACGGGAACGTCGTTCCCTCTATAGGCGAAGAAAAGGAATCGCGGAACAACTTGAGAGTCGCACCCTATCAAGAACGGCGAAGAAGGTTAGGTAGAGAAATAGAAACAATTGAACTAAAGCTACAAGAATCATACAAAACCCAGGAGAGGCAAAGAGAGGAAAAGGCCATCAGTGAAATACAGAGAAATCCGAAATATGTTTTCTCCTATGCAAAATCAAGATAAAAAACCACATCTAGTATCGTGCCCCTGCGAAAGGGAGCTGGAACTTTCACCAATGACAACAAAGAAATGAACGAGATAATGTGGAAACAGTACGACTCTGTTTTCAGCGAGCCACTAAACTCACTAAAGATTGATAACCCAAATGAATTTTTCATGGATATGATACCAACATCAAATCATATATCAGACGTCACCCTATCCCCCACTGGATTCTGAGGAAGCCATAAACAGTATGCCTATGCACTCTGCACCAAGCCCTGATTCTTGGAACTACATATTCATCAAGAACTGTAAAAAACCACTATCATAGGCCCCTTCACATTCTTTAGAGACAAAGCCTAGACACTGGCGTTATCCCGGACATACTAAAACAACAGAGATAGCACCACTCCATAAAGGAGGAAATAAGGCAGAGGTAAAAAATTACAGACCTATACCACTAACATCGCAATTCATAAAAAAATTTGAGAGAGTGCTAAGAAGTAAGAACACAAAATACATGGAATCACGGCATCTCCATATCTCCGGACAACATGGTTTCAGGACAGGGCGCTCTTGCCTGTCACAGTTGCTGGATCACTATGACATGGCATTAGATGCCATGGAAGACAGTCAAAACGCTGATGTATTTTACACAGATTTCGCAAAAGCCTTTGACAAATGTGACCATGGTGTTATTGCACATAAAATGCGTTCAAAAGGAATTACCGAAAAAATAGGCAGATGGATCTACAATTCCTGACTAACAGAACCCAATGTGTAGTAGTCAATAAAATAAAATCCCGTCCATGAACCGTGAAGAGCTCAGTCCCCCAGGGTACTGTGCTTCCTCCAGTACTTTTTCTCATCCTCATATCGGATATAGACAAGGACACAACCTATAGTGCTGTATCATCCTTTGCAGATGACACTATGATTTTCATGAGAGTAGATAACATAGAGGACACGGCAAACCTCGAATCATATGTAAATCAGGTCTTCCTATGGACTACAGAAAATAATATGGTGTTTAACGAAGTTAAGTTCTAGCTCATGCACTACGGAAAAAATGAAAATATAAAAACGGAAACCACGTACAAAACGCAGTCAAATCATGACATAGAACGAAAAGGTAATTTGAGTGTACTCATGTCGAAACATCTTACCTTCAAAGAACACAATAAAGTAGTCGTCACAACTGCAAGAAAAATGACAGGTTGGATAACAAGAAACTTTCGCACTAGAGATGCTATTCCGATGATGATAATTTTCAAGACGCTAGTGCTCTCTAAAGTGGAATACTGCTGCACAATGACAGCCCCTTTCAAAGCTGGAGAAATTGCTGACCTGGAGAGCGTGCAGAGATCCTTTACTGCTAAAATCCACTCAGTAAAACATCTAAACTACTGAGACCGACTAAAAAGCCTAAATCTGTATTCTCTTGAGCGCAGGCGGGAGAGATACATAATAATCTATACGTGAAAAATACTTGAGGGGCTGGTCCCAAACCTGCACACAGAAATAACACCACATGAGACCAGAAGACATGGCAGGATGTGCTGAATACCCCCGTTGAAAAGCAGTGGTGCAACAGGTTCTCTGAGAGAGAACTATATCAACATCAGAGGCCCGAGACTGTTCAACACGCTTCTACTACACATAAGGGGCGAAACTGGCTGACCCCTCGCAGTGATCAAGAGAGAACTGGATCAGCACCTCCAAAGGATACCTGATCAACCAGGCTGTGATTCATTCGTCAGGCTATGAGCAACCGCGTCAAACAGCCTGGTTGACCGGGGACGCTAAGCCCTGGAACAACTCCAAGGTGGCCCAGCCGTCTAGAAGATGGGTAACTACGATTAATGAGAGAGTCAACTGCTATAGTTCGGCGCCTCGAACGTAAAAGGCGCAGAGGTCCGTCACACTCCCAGTCTCCAATAGGCCTATTCGCTGTCCGTGCAAAGAGCAGCACCAGCACTCTCATATTCTGTGTCCACCGATCCGTCTGTGAAGATGTGGGTGGCTCCTGCTACTGCAATGCTGCTCATCTGTGTTTCTATGATGCACCTTAGAATTATTGGATCATACGCAGCCTTTTTCATCGGAAGACTTTCTATTACTATTCTGCAGATAGGCCCCCACGGTGGGGAACATGTGTAGTTAAGGTGTGGATGATCAACTCCTCTATCAAGCATTATGCTTTTTAATTGAAATCTGTTTAGGACTTCTTCCGCTCTGGCAGTCCAAGAGTTTCCATTGCTTTGACCTAGTCCAACCACCAAGGCCTGTCATACTGGGATTGGATCAGGAAAAATTTATTTTACTGATAATCGTAGCTGTTCTTTGAGATATTCTTTCTTGAAGAGAAGGCAAACCCGTTTGCAGTCGTAGAGTTTCAAGCCTGGTTCACATTGAGGCTCCCAGTGCGGCTCTCATAGCATTGTTTAGGGCTAACTACGGGCTCACCATAGCCCATGCTACCTGGAACTTTTTGTTCCAGGTAGCGAATCTTAAGCAACAACAACATATTTCAAGCTTTTTCCACTGTTAGTGTGATAAGCTTGTGAGTGCAGGTGCGGCAAAGTCGATCACTGATCTGCCTCCCTGAACATAGTATGTGCGAAGTACTTGCAGATTGGCTCCTCCAGAGAGGAAGGTTCTCTCCCAAGTAAGTGACCTCTCAAAGACCTCGTAAGTAAGTGACCTCAACATTAAAATTTATGTGTGTGTCTAGGATTATTTCTAGATACTGATAAGTGTCCACCCAAACAATTGGTTGACCCTGTACTATGAGTTGGTTGTTGGGCTTCACTATTTTTATAGGCATGGCTTTTGTTTCGGTGGGGTTGAGTTTGATACCAATTTGCTTTGCCTCTTGATGTAGTCTAAGCATTTGGGAGCAGGGCATTTATTTTTGCCGTGAATACCGTCTATTCAGCCCATCCTCCTGTTTTGTTAGTACTTATAGAAACAATGAGGACCATAGTATATATATGCCGACGTACAACGAAATTAGAACGTAGAAATCTGACCTATTGAGTTGGACAAACCGGAAAAAATTTGTTTACGTGTGTTTCATGGACAAAGTAAACTAACCTATCCTAACCTTCCTAGGACTAATTCACGATATATGAGGCCTAATATCGTACATATGTTTGCTATACTAGGCCTAGGAATATTTTAGTTTGTGTTTAATCTTAATTTATTTAAAAAAATCCTTACAATCCAGTATACTACTAACTAAAGGCTAAGAACGTAGGAATTCTGACTATTGACGATCGTCACAATAGGCACTATCTAAACAGGAAGATGGGTTGCACTATTATATAGGGTGTATAAACACATTCTGTGTATACAGACATTCTGTGTATAAACAGAGAAGAGGTTACTGGGAGGTTTGTCCTCCTCTCCTTCTTACGGAAACACCTAGGAGACCCGTTTAACATTGTGAAGCGCTTTTGGTCGTACTCTAAGGGTTAAATCACAACAGATAATATAGGCTTCAAAAACATTCGTATTATTGAGAAAATCCAATAAGACTAGAGGTGGGCGTGAACCCACGACCCCGGCATTGCCAGTCGCGTACTCCACCACTAGACCAACGGTGACTTGTAAAGCCGTACATACCCTTCCATTCCAGAGAGAGAGAGAGAGACAGACAGAGGCAGAGAGAGTGAGAGAGAGAGAGAGAGAGAGAGAGAGAGAGAGAGAGAGAGAGAGAGAGAGAGAGAGAGAGAGAGAGAGAGAGAGAGAGAGAGAGAGAGAGAGAGAGAGAGAGAGAGAGAGAGAGAGAGAGAGAGAGAGAGAGAGAGAGAGAGAGAGAGAGAGAGAGAGAGAGAGAGAGAGAGAGAGAGAGAGAGAGAGAGAGAGAGAGAGAGAGAGAGAGAGAGAGAGAGAGAGAGCGAGAGAGAGAGAGAGAGAGAGAGAGAGAGAGAGAGAGAGAGAGAGAGAGAGAGAGAGAGAGAGAGAGAGAGAGAGAGAGAGAGAGAGAGAGAGAGAGAGAGAGAGAGAGAGAGAGAGAGAGAGAGAGAGAGAGAGATAGACAGAGAGAGAGAGAGAGAGAGAGAGAGAGAGAGAGAGAGAGAGAGAGAGAGAGAGAGAGAGAGAGATAGATAGATAGATAGAGAGAGAGAGAGAGAGAGAGAGAGAGAGAGAGAGAGAGAGAGAGAGAGAGAGAGAGAGAGAGAGAGAGAGAGAGAGAGAGAGAGAGAGAGAGAGAGAGAGAGAGAGAGAGAGAGAGAGACAGAGAGAGACAGAGACACAGAGACAGAGGCAGAGAGAGTGAGAGAGAGAGTGAGAGAGAGAGTGAGAGAGTGAGAGAGAGAGAGAGAGAGAGAGAGAGAGAGAGAGAGAGAGAGAGAGAGAGAGAGAGAGAGAGAGAGAGAGAGAGAGAGAGAGAGAGAGAGAGAGAGAGAGAGAGAGATAGAGAGAGAGATAGAGAGAGAGAACTTCTCTATCGTCTGAAGATAGATAAATTAGTGAGTGAATGTTTAAGAGTATGAACAACACAAAATATGTTACAAAAACAATTTCCTTAACTTAGCGGCATTTAGATGAATGGACACAAGCCCAAATTACCAAGAAAGCCAACGCTAACATGTGACGGGTGACGAGTACGACATTTAGCTTCGGGTGTAAATTCCCAGTTACAGTAACGTCCGCAGTAAATATCAACCCACCACCCAAAATGTCGGACTTATATTATTCACAGATGTTTCCCTGATGTATCGTTTTCACTATACAGTAATTCATAATGAGATTAGGCGGGAAGTGTCTTTGTGCTTCATGAGCTGTAATATATATATATATATATATATATATATATATATATATATATATATATATATATATATATATATATATATATATATATATATATATATATATATATATATATATATATATATATATATATATATTACATATATATATATATATGTAATATATATATAATATATATATATATATGTATATATTACATATATATATATATATATTATATATATATATATATATATATATATATATATATATATATATATATATATATATATATATATATATATATATATATATATATATATATATATATATATATATATATATATTAGTATATTTTGGTAGCAGTCTTTCCTGAAGACATATATTATTAAATATGACCGAAAAAGTAAGATTAATAATTCTAACACGAATTTTCTCAATCTTTCGTACATTTCTTTTCACTGTTGGAGGTAATTCAAAAATCAATTCTCCAAAATTCATTTTTATTTCTAGTCTGACGCGACACGAGCGCGTTTCGTAAAACTTATTACATTTTCAAAGACTTTAGTTTACAAATACACAACTGAATAGAACTTACGCATCTCCGATTTTATATCTACATTTGAGTGAGGTGGAAGGGGTGATGTGGCATTAATAGGGTATTAATTTCATCAACACAAGACAGAACAAGAGGTGGCATTAATAGGGTATTAATTTCATCAACACAAGACAGAACAAGAGGTGGCATTAATAGGGTATTAATTTCATCAACACAAGACAGAACACGAAACAATGGGTATTGAATAGAAGTGTTTGTAGAAAGCCTATTGGTCCATATTTCTTGATGCTTCTATATTGGAGCGGAGTCTTGAGGTGGGTAGAATATAGTTGTGCAATAATTGGCTGTTGATTGCTGGTGTTGACTTCTTGATGTGTAGTGCCTCGCAAACGTCAAGCCGCCTGCTATCGCTGTATCTATCGATGATTTCTGTGTTGTTTACTAGGATTTCTCTGGCGATGGTTTGGTTGTGGGAAGAGATTATATGTTCCTTAATGGAGCCCTGTTGCTTATGCATCGTTAAACGCCTAGAAAGAGAAGTTGTTGTCTTGCCTATATACTGTTTTTTTTGGAGCTTACAGTCCCCAAGAGGGCATTTGAAGGCATAGACGACGTTAGTCTCTTTTAAAGCGTTCTGTTTTGTGTCTGGAGAGTTTCTCATGAGTAGGCTGGCCATTTTTCTGGTTTTATAGTAAATCGTCAGTTGTATCCTCTGATTTTTGTCTGTAGGGATAACGTTTCTATTAACAATATCTTTCAGGACCCTTTCCTCCGTTTTATGAGCTGTGGAAAAGAAGTTCCTGTAAAATAGTCTAATAGGGGGTATAGGTGTTGTGTTAGTTGTCTCTTCAGAGGTTGCATGGCTTTTCACTTTCATTCTTATGATGTATTCGACGAAACCATTGGAGAAGCCGTTATTGACTAGGACCTGCCTTACCCTACAGAGTTCTTCGTCGACTTGCTTCCATTCTGAGCTGTGGCTGAGAGCATGGTCGACATATGCGTTAACAACACTCCTCTTGTACCTGTCTGGGCAGTCGCTGTTGGCATTTAGGCACATTCCTATGTTCGTTTCCTTAGTGTAGACTGCAGTGTGGAAACCTCCGCTCTTTTCCATGACTGTTACATCTAGAAAGGGCAGCTTCCCATCCTTTTCCATCTCATAAGTGAAACGCAGCACGGAACTCTGCTCAAATGCCTCCTTCAGCTCCTGCAGATGTCTGACATCAGGTACCTGTGTATAAATGTCGTCAACATACCTGCAGTATATGGCCGGTTTCAAGTTCATGTCGACTAAGACTTTTTGCTCGATGGTACCCATGTAGAAGTTTGCAAACAGGACACCTAGGGGAGATCCCATGGCGACCCCATCTACTTGCTTATACATGTGCCCATCCGGGCTCAAGAAGGGTGCCTCTTTAGTACAAGCTTGGAGTAGTTTCCTCAGAATATTTTCTGGTATGTCAAGAGGAGTACAGACTGGATCACGATACACTCTGTCGGCTATCATTCCGATTGTCTCGTCCACAGGTACGTTGGTAAACAGCGATTCTATTAATGCCACCTCTTGTTCTGTCTTGTGTTGATGAAATTAATACCCTATTAATGCCACATCACCCCTTCCACCTCACTCAAATGTAGATATAAAATCGGAGATGCGTAAGTTCTATTCAGTTGTGTATTTGTAAACTAAAGTCTTTGAAAATATAATAAGTTTTACGAAACGCGCTCGTGTCGCGTCAGACTAGAAATAAAAATGAATTTTGGAGAATTGATTTTTGATTTACCTCCAACAGTGAAAAGAAATGTACGAAAGATTGAGAAAATTCGCGTTAGAATTATTAATCTTACTTTTTCGGTCATATTTAATAATGTATATATATATATATATTTATATATATATATATATATATATATATATATATATATATATATATATATATATATATATATATATATATATATATATATATATATATAAAAGGGAAGGGGGTGGTAGGAGAAAAGCACACAGAAACTGTATTGGAGGGGACCCACATTCCCTCCAATGCGTTATGTGTGGTTTCCTCCGAGGCTATGGGTCCCCCTTCTTCCAGCCAGAGGTGGTACTCCCTTCTATATATATATATATATATATATATATATATATATATATATATATATATATATATATATATATATATATATATTTGAGTGAGGTGGGAAGGGTGATGTGGCATTACATTTGAGTGAGGTGGGAAGGATGATGTGGCATTAACACAAGACAGAACACTAGAAGATATTAATAGGGTATTAAAAGTATCAACACAAGACAGAACAGAAACAATGGGTATTGAATAGAAGTGTTTGTAGAAAGCCTATTGGTCCATATTTCTTGATGCTTCTATATTGGAGCGGAGTCTTGAGGTGGGTAGAATATAGTTGTGCAATAATTGGCTGTTGATTGCTGGTGTTGACTTCTTGATGTGTAGTGCCTCGCAAACGTCAAGCCGCCTGCTATCGCTGTATCTATCGATGATTTCTGTGTTGTTTACTAGGATTTCTCTGGCGATGGTTTGGTTATGGGAAGAGATTATATGTTCCTTAATGGAGCCCTGTTGTTTATGCATCGTTAAACGCCTAGAAAGAGATGTTGTTGTCTTACCTATATACTGGGTTTTTTGGAGCTTACAGTCCCCAAGTGGGCATTTGAAGGCATAGACGACGTTAGTCTCTTTTAAAGCGTTCTGTTTTGTGTCTGGAGAGTTTCTCATGAGTAGGCTGGCCGTTTTTCTAGTTTTATAGTAAATCGTCAGTTGTATCCTCTGATTTTTGTCTGTAGGGACGTTTCTATTAACAATATCTTTCAGGACCCTTTCCTCCGTTTTATGAGCTGTGGAAAAGAAGTTCCTGTAAAATAGTCTAATAGGGGGTATAGGTGTTGTGTTAGTTGTCTCTTCAGAGGTTGCATGACTTTTCACTTTCCTTCTTATGATGTCTTCGACGAAACCATTGGAGAAGCCGTTATTGACTAGGACCTGCTTTACCCTACAGAGTTCTTCGTCGACTTGCTTCCATTCTGAGCTGTGACTGAGAGCACGGTCAACATATGCGGTAACAACACTCCTCTTGTACCTGTCTGGGCAGTTGCTGTTGGCATTTAGGCACATTCCTATGTTTGTTTCCTTAGTGTAGACTGCAGTGTGGAAACCTCCGCCCTTTTCCATGACTGTTACATCTAGAAAGGGCAGCTTCCCATCCTTTTCCATCTCGTAAGTGAAACGCAGCATGGAACTCTGCTCAAATGCCTCCTTCAGCTCCTGCAGATGTCTGACATCAGGTACCTGTGTAAAAATGTCGTCAACATACCTGCATATATATATATACATATATATATATATACATATATATATATATATATATATATATATATATATATATATATATGTATATATATATATATATATATATATATATATATATATATATATATATATATACATTTATATATATATATATATATATATATATATATATATATATATATATATATATATATATATATATATATATATATATATATTAGTATATTTTGGTAGCAGTCTTTCCTGTAGACATATATTATTAAATATGACCGAAAAAGTAAGATTAATAATTCTAACACGAATTTTCTCAATCTTTCGTACATTACGCTTCACTGTTGGAGGTAAATAAAAAATCACTTCTCCAAAATTCATTTTTATTTCTAGTCTGACGCGACACGGGCGCGTTTCGTAAAACTTATTACATTTTCAAAGACTTCACAAATACACAACTGATTAGAACTTACGTCTCTCTGATATTATATCTACATTTGAGTGAGGTGGGAAGGATGATGTGGCATTAACAAAAGACAGAACAGGGGATATTAATAGGGTATTAAAAGTATCAACACAAGACAGAACAGAAAACAATGGGTATTGAATAGAAGTGTTTGTAGAAAGCCTATTGGTCCATATTTCTTGATGCTTCTATATTGGAGCGGAGTCTTGAGGTGGGTAGAATATAGTTGTGCAATAATTGGCTGTTGATTGCTGGTGTTGACTTCTTGATGTGTAGTCAAGTCAACACCAGCAATCAACAGCCAATTATTGCACAACTATATTCTACCCACCTCAAGACTCCGCTCCAATATAGAAGCATCAAGAAATATGGACCAATAGGCTTTCTACAAACACTTCTATTCAATACCCATTGTTTCTGTTCTGTCTTGTGTTGATACTTTTAATACCCTATTAATATCCCCTGTTCTGTCTTGTGTTAATGCCACATCATCCTTCCCACCTCACTCAAATGTAGATATAATATCAGAGAGACATAAGTTCTAATCAGTTGTGTATTTGTGAAGTCTTTGAAAATGTAATAAGTTTTACGAAACGCGCCCGTGTCGCGTCAGACTAGAAATAAAAATGAATTTTGGAGAAGTGATTTTTGATTTACCTCCAACAGTGAAGCGTAATGTACGAAAGATTGAGAAAATTCGTGTTAGAATTATTAATCTTACTTTTTCGGTCATATTTAATAATATATGTCTACAGGAAAGACTGCTACCAAAATATACTAATATATATATATATATATATATATATATATATATATATATATATATATATATATATATATATATATATATATATATATATATATATATATATATATATATATATATATACATATATATATATATATATATATATACATATATATATATATATATATATATATATATATATATACATATATATATATATATATATATATATATATATATATATATATATACATATATATATATATATATATATATATATATATATATATATATATATATATATATATATGCATATATATATATATATATATATATATATATATATATATATATATATATATATATATATATATATGTATATATATATATATATATATATATATATATTTATATATATATATATATATATATATATATATATAAATATATATATATATTTATATATATATCACTAAGAACTCTTTGACCTGAATCACTCCAGGATTCGATCCCATGCCGTCCAGGATCACCCCTAAACGTACACAGTAATGTGACCACCACACCAATGATCGTCTATAAGGATTGGTCAGTCTTAGCGCTTATTAACTAAGCTCCCTGACTGACCAACCCCCAACGACACTCATGGATCCATTTGGGTAAAGTTTTTCATCGAATTCTGGCGCATGCACGGGCCGCACTGAGTTTAACATGTGTGAGAAAGCTGCATGAACGTGCTAGCCATATATCACTAAGAACTCTTTGACCCGGCCAGGATTCGAACCCATGCCGTCCAGGATCACCTCCTAAACGTACACAGTATCGTGACCACCGCACCAATGATCGTCTATATGGATTGGTCCCTAAATGCCAACAGTGACTGCCCAGACAGGTACAAGAGGAGTGTTGTTAACGCTTAAGTCGACCGTGCACTCAGCCACAGCTCAGGATGGAAGCTAGTCGATTAAGAACTCTGTAGGGTAAGGCAGGTTCTAGTCAACAACAGCTTCTCCAATGGTTTCGTTGAAGATATCATAAGAAGGAAGGTGAAACGCCATGCAACCTCTGAAGAGACAACTAACACAACACCTGTACCCCCTATTAGACTATTTTACAGGAACTTCTTTTCCACAGCTCATAAAACGGAGGAAAGGGTCCTGAAAGATAGTGTTAATAGAAACGTTATCCCTACAGACAAAAATCAGAAGATACAATTGACGATCTACTATAAAACCAAGAAAACGGCCAACCTACTCATGAGAAACTTTCCAGACACAAAGCAGAACGCTTTAGAAGACACTAATGTCGTCTATGCCTTCAAATGCCCACTTGGGGACTGTAAGCCTCAAATAATTCAGTATATAGGCAAGACAACAACATCTCTTTCCAGGCGATTAACGATGCAAAAGCAGCAGGGCTCCATTAAGGAACATATAATCTCTTCCCACAACCAGACCATCACCAGAGAAGTCTTAACAAAAAACACGGAAATCATCGATAGATACAGTGATAGCGGCGGCTAGATATCTGCAAGGCACTACACATTAAGAAGTCGACAACAGCAATCAACAGCCAATTAATGTACAACTATATTCTACCCATTTCAAGACTCCGCACCAATATAGAAGCATCAAGAAATATGGGCCAATAGGCCCTTTGCAGTTACTTCCATTCTTCCCTTCAACTTACAAAATATTGTACCCATTGTTTCGTGTTCTGTCTTGTGTTGAAAGTTTGTTTTCACCTCATCCAAAACTGTTGTAACATATCACCTCACCCAAATGCAGGTATAAAATCGAAGATGTTTAAGCTCCGTTCCATGGGAGACATCTCCCGTCCACGAGGCTAACCATAGCCCGGGCTTCTTGCCCCGCTCGTGTGCCAGGTAGGTTACGGGCTCACCATAGCCCGTGCTACTTGGAACTTGTTCCGAGTAGCTGAATCTATAACAACAACAACAAAAGCTCTGCTCGCGAAAATAGAATCTCACATAGGACGGGAGAGACATCTCCCGCCAACACATCACAAGGCGCAGTGTGGTCACAATGCGACCCAAACGTCTTAAGGTCAGAGCTACTCCGCTTTACGGTCATGCTATCGGAAGAAGCAATTCTTTAAAGGTCCTTAAGGACGTAACTGGCCTCAAACCCGCTGACATTATTCAGGAAGGTGAAGATATCGTGCTCTACTTTTCATGTGAAGAGGAGCTAGAAAAACTCCTCACTAACGATGCCTTTCTTCGCAAAGAGCACTACCTACATCCTCACTTCCCACGTCAGTTCCTGGCCGGAAGAACTGTTTTTACCAGCAGGACTAGCCGGTGGATCGCTGAGCGACCTTAACATCATATCATAAACAATATCGAGGACGAAAATCCAAACCTGTCGGTATTCAACCTAGAGTTCTGCAACACCGACAAAACATCAATGAAGATTACGTTCACCACCATAGCTGCGGCCACCCAGGCTGCCACACAGGGATTCTACTGCTTCGGCCTAAAAACACCACCCCACCAAATAAAAAAGGAACGATACCATGAGATCCAGCAGTGCTTTAAGTGCTACGAGCTCTCCCACCCGACCAACAAGTGTCAGCACCCTGTCCAGAGGTGCAGCCTGTGCGCACTGGACCATCACTACTCCATATGCAAGGCAACAGTCCATCACTGTTGATAAATGATAAAACTACCCATTTCAATATGTATAAGGTAAGTTTTTTTTTATTAGAGTTAAAATTAACGTAGATATATGACCGAACCTAACCAACCCTACCTAACCTAACCTAACCTATCTTTATAGGTTAGGTTAGGTTAAGTAGCCGAAAATGTTAGGTTAGGTTAGGTTAGGTAGGTTAGGTAGTCGAAAAACAATTAATTCATGAAAACTTGGCATAATACGCAAATCGGGCCTTGCATAGTAGGCTGACAAGTGCGTTCTGGCTACTAGGTACGACATATATATATATATATATATATATATATATATATATATATATATATATATATATATATATATATATATATATATATATATATATATATATATATATATATATATATATATATATATATATATATATATATATATATATATATATATATATATATATATCGTACCTAGTAGCCAGAACGCACTTCTCAGCCTACTATGCAAGGCCCGATTTGCCTAATAAGCCAAAATTTCATGAATTAATTGTTTTTCGACTACCTAACCTACCTAACCTAACCTAACCTAACTTTTTCGGCTACCTAACCAAACCTAACCCATAAAGATAGGTTAGGTAGGGTTGGTTAGGTTCGGTCATATATCTACGTTAATTTTAACTCCAGTAAAAAAAAAAAATGACCTCATACATAATGAAATGGGTAGCTTTATCATTTCATTAGAAAAAAATTTGAAAAAATATATTAATTCAGAAAAACTTGGCTTATTAGGCAAATCGGGCCTTGCATAGTAGGCCAAAAAGTGAGTTCTGGCTACTAGGTACGACATATATATATATATATATATATATATATATATATATATATATATATATATATATATATATATATATATATATATATATTATTAAATATGACCGAAAAAGTAAGATTAATAATTCTAACACGAATTTTCTCAATCTTTCGTACATTACGCTTCACTGTTGGAGGTAAATCAAAAATCACTTCTCCAAAATTCATTTTTATTTCTAGTCTGACGCGACACGGGCGCGTTTCGTAAAACTTATTACATTTTCAAAGACTTCACAAATACACAACTGATTAGAACGTATCTCTGATTTTATATCTACATTTGAGTGAGGTGGGAAGGGTGATGTGGCATTAACACAAGACAGAACAGGAGGGGATATTAATAGGGTATTAAAAGTATCAACACAAGACAGAACAGAAACAATAAGTATTGAATAGAAGTGTTTGTAGAAAGCATATTGGTCCATATTTCTTGATGCTTCTATATTGGAGCGGAGTCCTGACAGGTACAAGAGGAGTGTTGTTAACGCATACGTCGACCGTGCTCTCAGCCACAGCTCAGAATGGAAGCAAGTCGATGAAGAACTCTGTAGGGTAAGGCAGGTCCTAGTCAATAACGGCTTCTCCAATGGTTTCATCGAAGACATCATAAGAAGGAAAGTGAAAAGCCATGCAACCTCTGAAGAGACAACTAACACAACACCTATACCCCCTATTAGACTATTTTACAGGAACTTCTTTTCCACAGCTCATAAAACGGAGGAAAGGGTCCTGAAAGATATTGTTAATAGAAACGTTATCCCTACAGACAAAAATCAGAGGATACAACTGACGATTTACTATAAAACCAGAAAAACGGCCAGCCTACTCATGAGAAACTCTCCAGACACAAAACAGAACGCTTTAAAAGAGACTAATGTCGTCTATGCCTTCAAATGCCCACTTGGGGACTGTAAGCTCCAAAAAACCCAGTATATAGGCAAGACAACAACATCTCTTTCTAGGCGTTTAACGATGCATAAGCAACAGGGCTCCATTAAGGAACATATAATCTCTTCCATAACCAAACCATCGCCAGAGAAATCCTAGTAAACAACACAGAAATCATCGATAGATACAGCGATAGCAGGCGGCTTGACGTTTGCGAGGCACTACACATCAAGAAGTCAACACCAGCAATCAACAGCCAATTATTGCACAACTATATTCTACCCACCTCAAGACTCCGCTCCAATATAGAAGCATCAAGAAATATGGACCAATAGGCTTTCTACAAACACTTCTATTCAATACCCATTGTTTCTGTTCTGTCTTGTGTTGATACTTTTAATACCCTATTAATATCCCCTCCTGTTCTGTCTTGTGTTAATGCCACATCACCCTTCCCACCTCACTCAAATGTAGATATAAAATCAGAGATACGTTCTAATCAGTTGTGTATTTGTGAAGTCTTTGAAAATGTAATAAGTTTTACGAAACGCGCCCGTGTCGCGTCAGACTAGAAATAAAAATGAATTTTGGAGAAGTGATTTTTGATTTACCTCCAACAGTGAAGCGTAATGTACGAAAGATTGAGAAAATTCGTGTTAGAATTATTAATCTTACTTTTTCGGTCATATTTAATAATATATGTCTACAGGAAAGACTGCTACCAAAATATACTAATATATATATATATATATCGGGCCTACTATGCAAGGCCCGATTTACCTAATAAGCCAAGTTTTCATGAATTAATTGTTTTTCGACTACCTAACCTACCTAACCTAACCTAACCTAACTTTTTCGGCTACCTAACCTAACCTAACCTATTAAGATAGGTTAGGTTAGGTCAGGTAGGGTTGGTTAGGTTCGGTCATATATCAACGTTAATTTTAACTCCAATAAAAAAAATTGACCTCATACACAATGAAATAGGTAGCTTTATTATTTGAAATGAAAAAAATTAGAGAAAATATATTAAATCAGGAAAACGTGGCTTATTAGGCAAATTTGGACTTGCATAGTAGGCCGAGAAGTGCGTTCTGGCTACTAGGTACGGTAGGGTTGGTTAGGTTCGGTCATATATCTACGTTAATTTTAACTCCAATAAAAAAAAATTGACCTCATACATAATGATGTGGGTAACTTTATCAGTTCATAAGAAAAAATTAGAGAAAATATATTAATTCAGAAAACTTGGCTTATTAGGCAAATCGGGCCTTGCATAGTAGGCCGAGAAGTGCATTCTGGCTATTAGGTACGACATATATATATATATATATATATATATATATATATATATATATATATATATATATATATATATATATATATATATATATATATATATATATATATATATAAATATTTATATATATATATATATATATATATATATATATATATATATATATATATATATATATATATATATATATATATATATATATATATATATATATATATAAATATATATATTTATATATATATATATATATATATATATATATATATATATATATATATATATATATATATATATATATATATATATATATATATATATATAAATATATATATATATATATATATATATATATATAAATATATATATATATATATATATATATATAAATATATATATATATAAATATATATATATATATATAAATATATATATATATAAATATATATATATATATATATATATATATATATATATATATATATATATATATACATATATATATATATATATATATATATATATATATATATATATATATATATATATATATATATATATATATACATATACATATATATATATATATATATATACATATACATATATATATATATATATATATATTAGTATATTTTGGTAGCAGTCTTTCATGTAGACATATATTATTAAATATGACCGAAAAACTAAGATTAATAATTCTACCACGAATTTTCTCAATCTTTCGTACATTTCTTTTCGCTGTTGGTGGTAATTCAAAAATCAATTCTCCAAAATTCATTTTTATTTTTAGTCTGACGGACACTTGAGCGCGTTTCGTAAAACTTATTACATTTTCAAGATTTTAGTTTACACATACACAACTGAATAGAACTTACACATCTCCGATTTGTTTATATCTACATTTGAGTGAGGTGGATGGGGTGAGATGGTATTAATAGGGTATTAATTTCATCAACACAAGACAGAACATGAAACAATGGGTATTGAATAGAAGTGATTGTAGAAAGCCTATTGGTCCATATTTCTTGATGCTTCTATATTGGAGCGGAGTCTTGAGGTGGGTAGAATATAGTTGTGCATCAATTGGCTGTTGATTGCTGGTGTTGACTTCTTAATGTGTAGTGCCTCGCAAACGTCAAGCCGCCTGCTTTCGCTGTATCTATCGATGATTTCTGTGTTGTTTACTAGGATTTCTCTGGCGATGGTTTGGTTGTGGGAAGAGATTATATGTTCCTTAATGGAGCCCTGTTGCTTATGCATCGTTAAACGCCTAGAAAGAGATGTTGTTGTCTTGCCTATATACTGGGTTTTTTGGAGCTCACAGTCCCCAAGAGGGCATTTGAAGGCATAGACGACGTTGGTCTCTTTTAAAGCGTTCTGCTTTGTGTCTGGAGAGTTTCTCATGAGTAGGCTGGCCGTTTTTTCTGGTTTTATAGTAAATCGTCAGTTGTATCCTCTGATTTTTGTCTGTAGAGATAACGTTTCTATTAAAAATATCTTTCAGGACCCTTTCCTCCGTTTTATGAGCTGTGGAATAGAAGTTCCTGTAAAATAGTCTAATAGGGGGTATAGGTGTTGTGTTAGTTGTCTCTTCAGAGGTTGCATTACGTTTCACTTTCCTTCTTATGATGTCTTCGACGAAACCATTGGAGAAGCCGTTGTTGACAAGGACCTGCCTTACCCTGCAGAGTTCTTCGTCGACTTGCTTCCATTCTGAGCTGTGGCTGAGAGCACGGTCGACATATGCGTTAACAACACTCTTCTTGTACCTGTCTGGGCAGTCGCTGTTGGCATTTAGGCACATTCCTATGTTCGTTTCCTTAGTGTAGACTGCAGTGTGGAAACCTCCGCTCTTTTCCATGACTGTTACATCGAGAAATTGCAGCTTCCCATCCTTTTCCATCTCGTAAGTGAAACACAGCACGGAACTCTGCTCAAATGCCTCCTTCAGCTCCTGCAGATGTCTGACATCAGGTACCTGTGTAAAAATGTCGTCAACATACCTGCAGTATATGGCCGGTTTCAAGTTCATGTCGACTAAGACTTTTTGCTCGATGGTACCCATGTAGAAGTTTGCAAACAGGACACCTAGGGGAGAACCCAAGGCGACCCCATCTACTTGCTTATACATGTGCCCATCCGGGCTCAAGAAGGGTGCCTCTTTAGCACAAGCTTGGAGTAGTTTCCTTAGAATAGTTTCTGGTATGTCAAGAGGAGTTAAGGCTGGATTACGATACACTCTGTCGGCTATCATCCCGATTGTCTCGTCCACAGGTACGTTGGTGAACAGTGATTCTACGTCCATCGAGGCTCTTATCCCTGTGGCCTGTGAGCCCCACAGTAAGTCAACAAATTCCTTTGGAGACTTCAGGCTGAAAGTGCAAGGGACATAAGGAATCAGCAGGCCGTTGAGTCGCTTCGCCAGTCTGTACGTGGATGTTGGTATCTGGCTAATGATTGGCCGAAGTGGGTTTCCAGGCTTGTGTGTCTTGACATTTCCATACCCATATCCAGGTTTATATTCCCCAATAATCTTTGGCAGGTGGAGTCCTGATTTCTTGGCGTTCACTGTTTCGATCAGCTTGTTGACCTTTGCTTTGAATTCGGCTGTAGTGTCCTTCGTTACCCTTTGGAATTTAGTTTGGTCAGAGAGTATGAGGTTCATTTTTGCCAGATATTCGTCTTTTTTAAGAATGACGTATATTGGCGACTTGTCACCTCTCCTGACAACTATCTCCTTGTTCTCACGAAGGCTTTTAGCTGCCGCTTTGAGCTCGGGGTACAGTATGGTGCTTCTGTAATTGCCTCGATTCTTTCCTCCTTCCGCAATAAGTTCTGCTTGTAAGGTATCTTTGGTAGTGACCTTCTTTTGTGTCTCGAGGTCGAATATGTCGTCCAACAGAATTTCCAACTCCACTTTCCGGCCATCTCACTCGGTCTGGACATAACGTGACAGTTTATGCCCAGATTTAGGAGAGTGACGTGGTCCTCAGTGAGGTTAATTCCTGCAAGGTTCAGGAAGCCATCTCTTGGTCGTGGAATTGCCATAGGTCCTCCATATAACGTTGTTAGTTTCTTGATAATCCTTGTTTCAGTGCTGAGGTGATGTCGGTCTGTGAGGATGTCGAGGTGTTGTTCAATGCGGGTACGGATACTTTCGTCGATGTTGCTATTTCTCCACTCGTTTGTAGCATGAAGTAGTTGCGTTTTGTTGTCTTTGATTTCATTCTCTGCCTTGTATATCTGATCACGAATCAGATCCTGGCGATATTTTATCGTGAAGGCTTGATTCCTTGCTGCTGGGTCGTGCTTTTAATATTAGTATATTTTGGTAGCAGTCTTTCCTGTAGACATATATTATTAAATATGACCGTAAAAGTAAGATTAATAATTCTAACACGAATTTTCTCAATCTTTCGTACATTTCTTTTCGCTGTTCGTGGTAATTCAAAAATCACTTCTCCAAAATTCATTTTTATTTTTAGTCTGACGCGACACTTGAGCGCGTTTCGTAAAACTTATTACATTTTCAAAGACTTTACTTTACACATACACAACTGAATAGAACTTACACATATCCGATTTGTTTATATCTACATTTGAGTGAGGTGGATGGGGTGAGGTGGTATTAATAGGGTATTAATTTCATCAACACAAGACTGAAAACGAAACAATGGGTATTGAATAGAAGTAATTGTAGAAAGCCTATTGGTCCATATTTCTTGATGCTTCTATATTGGAGCGGAGTCTTGAGGTGGGTAGAATATAGTTGTGCATTAATTAGCTGTTGACTGCTGGTGTTGACTTCTTAATGTGTAGTGCCTCGCAAACGTCAAGCTGCCTGCTATCGCTGTATCTATCGATGATTTCTGTGTTGTTTACTAGGATTTCTCTGGCGATGGTTTGGTTGTGGGAAGAGATTATATGTTCCTTAATGGTGCCCTGTTGCTTATTCATCGTTAAACGCCTAGAAAGAGATGTCGTTGTCTTGCCTATATGCTGGGTTTTTTGGAGCTTACAGTCCCCAAGAGGGCATTTGAAGGCATAGACGACGTTGGTCTCTTTTAAAGCGTTCTGCTTTGTGTCTGGAGAGTTTCTCATGAGTAGGCTGGCCGTTTTTCTGGTTTTATAGTAAATCGTCAGTTGTATCTTCTGATTTTTGTCTGTAGGGATAACGTTTCTACTGACAATATCTTTCAGGACCCTTTCCTCCGTTTTATGGGCTGTGGAAAAGAAGTTCCTGTAAAATAGTCTAATAGGGGGTATAGGTGTTGTGTTAGTTGTCTCTTCAGAGGTTGCATGGCGTTTCACTTTCCTTCTTATGATGTCTTCCACGAAACCATTGGAGAAGCCGTTGTTGACTAGGACCTGCCTTACCCTACAGAGTTCCTCGTCGACTTGCTTCCATTCTAAGCTGTGGCTGAGGGCACGGTCGACATAAGCGTTAACGACACTCCTCTTGTACCTGTCCGGGCAGTCACTGTTGGCATTCAGGCACATTCCTATGTTTGTTTCCTTAGTGTAGACTGCAGTGTGGAAAACTCCGCTCCTTTCCATGACTGTTACATCTAGAAAGGGCAGCTTCCCATCCTTCTCCATCTCGTAAGTGAAACGCAACACAGAATTCTGCTCAAATGCCTCCTTCAGCTCCTGCAGATGTCTGACATCAGGTACCTGTGTAAAAATGTCGTCAACGTACCTGCAGTATATGGCCGGTTTCAAGTTCATGTCGACTAAGACTTTTTGCTCAATGGTACCCATGTAGAAGTTCGCAAACAGGACACCTAGGGGAGAACCCAAGGCGACCCCATCTACTTGCTTATACATGTGTCCATCCGGGCTCAAGAAGGGTGCCTCTTTAGTACAAGCTTGGAGTAGTTTCTTCAGATTGCTTTCTGGTATGTCAAGAGGAGTACAGGCCGGATCACGGTACACTCTGTCGGCTATCATCCCGATTGTATCATCCACAGGTACGTTGTTAACAGAGATTCTACGTCCAACGAGGCTCTTATCCCTGTGGCCCGTGTTCCCCGCAGCAAGTCAACAAATTCCTTTGGAGACTTCAGGCTAAATGCGCAAGGGACATAAGGAGTCAGCAGGCCATTGAGTCGCTTCGCCAGTCTGTACGTGGGTGTGGGTATCTGGCTGATGATTGGCCGAAGTGGGTTTCCAGGCTTGTGTGTCTTGACATTTCCATACGCATATCCATGTTTAAGTTTACAGGAACTTCTTTTCCACAGCCCATAAAACGGAGGAAAGGATCCTGAAAGATATTGTCAGTAGAAACGTTATCCCTACAGAAAAAAATCAGAAGATAAAACTGACGATTTACTATAAAACCAGAAAAACGGCCAGCCTACTCATGAGAAACTCTCCAGACACAAAGCAGAATGCTTTAAAAGAGACCAACGTCGTCTATGCCTTCAAATGCCCTCTTTGGGACTGTAAGCTCCCATAAAAACAGTATGTAGGCAAGACAACAACATCTCTTTCCAGGCGTTTAACGATGCATAAGCAACAGGGCTCCATTAAGGAACATATAATCTCTTCCCACAAACAAACCATCACCAGAGAAATCTTAGCAAACAACACAGAAATCATCGATAGATACAGCGATAGCAGGCGGCTAGACGTCTGCGAGGCACTACACATCAAGAAGTCAACACCAGCAATCAACAGCCAATTAATGCACAACTATATTCTACCCACTTCAAGACTCCGCTCCAATATAGAAGCATCAAGAAATATGGACCAATAGGCTTTCTACAATTACTTCCATTCAATACCCATTGTTTCGTGTTCTGTCTTGTGTTTGAATTTAATACCCATTCAATACCCATTGTTTCGTGTTCTGTCTTGTGTTGGAATTTAATACCCATTGAATACCCATAGTTTAAAGTTCGTTTTTCACCTCATCCACCTCACCGAAATGTAGATATAAACCTCGAAGATATGTAAGCTCTATTCAGTTTCAGTTGTGTGTTTGTAAACTAAAGTCTTTGAAAATGTAATAAGTTTTACGAAACACCACCTGCTCAGACCCCCAAAGAGATGGTAATTTCGGAGTATTTATACACTCCAAAGACTACCACCTCCCAAGAGCACTAGAGCAAGTGAAGGGTCATTTTTACGTTTTTTTCATCAAGTCCCTGTTAATATGGGAGAACACTGTATCTATGCTTAAGGCACAACTCTCCTAAACACGAGAGTGAAGTATACAACTTTAGAACACTTTCCCACCAGAAGACTCGAACCCTAGCCAGCACAGAAGCCTTGCAGCAACTGGCATAACAGGTACGCCTTAACCCACTCCACCACCTGCTCAGACCCCCAAAGAGATGGTAATTTCGGAGTATTTATACACTCCAAAGACTACCACCTCCCAAGAGCACTAGAGCAAGTGAGGGGTCATTTTTATGTTTTTTTCATCAAGTCCCTGTTAATATGGGAGAACACTTTGTCTATGCTTAAGGCACAACTCTCCTAAACACGAGAGTGAAGTATACAACTTTAGAACACTTTCCCACCAGGAGACTCGAACCCTAGCCAGCACAGAAGCCTTCCAGCAACTGGCATAACAGGTACGCCTTAACCCACTCCACCACCTGCTCAGACCCCCAAAGAGATGGTAATTTCGGAGTATTTATACACTCCAAAGACTACCACCTCCCAAGAGCACTAGAGCAAGTGAGGGGTCATTTTTACGTTTTTTTTCATCAAGTCCCTGTTAATATGGGAGAACACTGTGTCTATGCTTAAGGCACAACTCTCCTAAACACGAGAGTGAAGTATACAACTTTAGAACACTTTCCCACCAGGAGACTCGAACCCTAGCCAGCACAGAAGCCTTCCAGCAACTGGCATAACAGGTACGCCTTAACCCACTCCACCACCTGCTCAGACCCCCAAAGAGATGGTAATTTCGGAGTATTTATACACTCCAAAGACTGACTTCTTTATGTCCTAAAGTTGTATACTTCACTCTCGTGTTTAGGAGAGTTGTGCCTTAAGCATAGACACAGTGTTCTCCCATATTAACAGGGACTTGATGAAAATAACATAAAAATGACCCCTCACTTGCTCTAGTGCTCTTGGGAGGTGGTAGTCTTTGGAGTGTATAAATACTCCGAAATTACCATCTCTTTGGGGGTCTGAGCAGGTGGTGGAGTGGGTTAAGGCGTACCTGTTATGCCAGTTGCTGGAAGGCTTCTGTGCTGGCTAGGGTTCGAGTCTCCTGGTTGGAAAGTGTTCTAAAGTTGTATACTTCACTCTCGTGTTTAGGAGAGTTGTGCCTTAAGCATAGACACAGTGTTCTCCCATATTAACAGGGACTTGATGAAAAAAACGTAAAAATGACCCCTCACTTGCTCTAGTGCTCTTGGGAGGTGGTAGTCTTTGGAGTGTATAAATACTCCGAAATTACCATCTCTTTGGGGGTCTGAGCAGGTGGTGGAGTGGGTTAAGGCGTACCTGTTATGCCAGTTGCTGGAAGGCTTCTGTGCTGGCTAGGGTTCGAGTCTCCTGGTGGGAAAGTGTTCTAAAGTTGTATACTTCACTCTCGTGTTTAGGAGAGTTGTGCCTTATATATATATATATATATATATATATATATATATATATATATATATATATATATATATATATATATATATATATATATATATATATATATATATATATATATATATATATATATATATATATATTTATATATATATATATTATTAAATATGACCGAAAAAGTAAGATTAATAATTCTAACACGAATTTTCTCAATCTTTCGTACATTACGCTTCACTGTTGGAGGTAAATCAAAAATCACTTCTCCAAAATTCATTTTTTATTTCTAGTCTGACGCGACACGGGCGCGTTTCGTAAAACTTATTACATTTTCAAAGACTTCACAAATACACAACTGATTAGAACTTACGTCTCTCTGATATTATATCTACATTTGAGTGAGGTGGGAAGGATGATGTGGCATTAACACAAGACAGAACAGGGGATATTAATAGGGTATTAAAAGTATCAACACAAGACAGAACAGAAACAATGGGTATTGAATAGAAGTGTTTGTAGAAAGCCTATTGGTCCATATTTCTTGATGCTTCTATATTGGAGCGGAGTCTTGAGGTGGGTAGAATATAGTTGTGTAATAATTGGCTGTTGATTGCTGGTGTTGACTTCTTGATGTGTAGTGCCTCGCAAACGTCAAGCCGCCTGCTATCGCTGTATCTATCGATGATTTCTGTGTTGTTTACTAGGATTTCTCTGGCGATGGTTTGGTTATGGGAAGAGATTATATGTTCCTTAATGGAGCCCTGTTGCTTATGCATCGTTAAACGCCTAGAAAGAGATGTTGTTGTCTTGCCTATATACTGGGTTTTTTGGAGCTTACAGTCCCCAAGTGGGCATTTGAAGGCATAGACGACGTTAGTCTCTTTTAAAGCGTTCTGTTTTGTGTCTGGAGAGTTTCTCATGAGTAGGCTGGCCGTTTTTCTGGTTTTATAGTAAATCGTCAGTTGTATCCTCTGATTTTTGTCTGTAGGGATAACGTTTCTATTAACAATATCTTTCAGAACAGAACGCTTTAAAAGAGACTAACGTCGTCTATGCCTTCAAATGCCCACTTGGGGACTGTAAGCTCCAAAAAACCCAGTATATAGGCAAGACAACAACATCTCTTTCTAGGCGTTTAACGATGCATAAGCAACAGGGCTCCATTAAGGAACATATAATCTCTTCCCATAACCAAACCATCGCCAGAGAAATCCTAGTAAACAACACAGAAATCATCGATAGATACAGCGATAGCAGGCGGCTTGACGTTTGCGAGGCACTACACATCAAGAAGTCAACACCAGCAATCAACAGCCAATTATTGCACAACTATATTCTACCCACCTCAAGACTCCGCTCCAATATAGAAGCATCAAGAAATATGGACCAATAGGCTTTCTACAAACACTTCTATTCAATACCCATTGTTTCTGTTCTGTCTTGTGTTGATACTTTTAATACCCTATTAATATCCCCTGTTCTGTCTTGTGTTAATGCCACATCATCCTTCCCACCTCACTCAAATGTAGATATAATATCAGAGAGACGTAAGTTCTAATCAGTTGTGTATTTGTGAAGTCTTTGAAAATGTAATAAGTTTTACGAAACGCGCCCGTGTCGCGTCAGACTAGAAATAAAAAATGAATTTTGGAGAAGTGATTTTTGATTTACCTCCAACAGTGAAGCGTAATGTACGAAAGATTGAGAAAATTCGTGTTAGAATTATTAATCTTACTTTTTCGGTCATATTTAATAATATATGTCTACAGGAAAGACTGCTACCAAAATATACTAATATTATATATATATATATATATATATATATATATATATATATATATATATATATATATATATATATATATATATATACATACATATATATATATACATGCATATATATATATATATATATATATATATATATATATATATATATATATATATATATATATATATATATATATATGTATATATATATCACAAGATATTTTATATAATATATAAATATGTAAATATATAAATATAGTATTTATATATATGTATATAAATATATATAAATATAGTGTATTTTCTTCCCATTCTCCGAGTTCACTTGTTTTATTTGTAATCCCATCTATGTTAGTGTACATTGCCTTGTGTTACGGCCCTCTCGGGTCGCAACCGGGTTCTTTCTCTGATGTTGTTAGAGGTAGGGTATCCGGCCCCAAGCTAGTAGTGGCTTTCAAGGGATGAGATCCGTAACACAAGTAAATTAAAGGGGAAGGGAAATAAAGTCAAAAACTTAATAATATAATTACCGCCACCAATAAATAATATATAAAAGGTTACACAAAGGGGGGGGGTTAAACACTTATATGTACAGCGTAGTCTTCTTCTGAAGACGCGAAGTGTTCCACGGTGCTCGACGATACTAAGGTCTTAGTCCTCTGGTGGCCTCACGACGAATCCTTCGATTCTCTGAGTCTACCCTGGCCACAGGCCAGCCAAATCACAGTTCCACTGGGGGCACCGTCATGGAGGCCATCAACCACAAGTCCAGCCGGTAGCTGGCAGGTTCCAAATCAGCAACGCTGGTTAGGCCACTCCACGACCGATACTAAGGTCGCGAACCCTAGTCAGGAGCCTCGAGTGATCCCACAGACCACTCTCCTCGCCACAACACCCCAGTGATTAAGCGTCTCCACCAGTCAGTCGATCCCGGGTACTACAATCCCTGAACTGCCACGTCACAGGCAGGGTAACACCACAGTGTTCATCCGGGGGGGGGGGGGGGCGACTCACAGATGCTGCAGCAAACACTTGGTGACGAGACGGCTGCCTTGGGTAGACTGATCCAACGTTCGTTACAGCAGTCCCAGGTCGACTCTGTAATCAGACACGTCATCAGTACTAGGAACACTCTAGGGCACGTCACTTACCGGCTCAGACCCAAACGCCCACCTATCCACTCCATAGATGGCGTTGCTGTCCGAGCGCCACCTCACCAGAGGTCAGCAGCGGCTGTGTTGTGAGCTGATCAGGACGGGAAACTAGCCCTTGTGGCTGGTATTTCTCGTCTTCACTTGATGGCGCCGTCCATTTGGAGGGGGTTTCGGGAGCTGACCCACAGATGGCGTGGTTGTCACTGCTCCGTGCTCGGACATTGGGCTCGGGTCCGTAACACCTTGAAGCTCACTTTCTTCTGTTCATTTTCTTGTCCCTTTCTTGGCGAGCATTTTGCTGGTGGGGGAAGCTGTTCCGTGGGTGAGAAGATCTGTGAGGTGGTTTGCAGTGTCTCAGATGATTTTGGGGTGGGGAGTGGGGGTTTAAGGGAAGGGGGGACAGGTAGGGTGTGGGTTAAGGAGATAGGGGGGACATAGAGGATACGAGATGAGGGGGAAGGAGGGATAGGGAGGGTATGGGATGAAGGGGGAGTTGAGACAGGGGGGGAAAGATGGGAGGGAGGACATGATGGGAATGGGGTAGGGGTGACAGGGTCAGAATGGGGTGGGGGGGGGGGGAGGGAGGGTTGGGTGGGGGCAGGTTGGGGTGAGGGGAAGGGAGGGTTTCTATGCAGAGGGGGGTGGTGGTGTTGCCCTCCCCTCTGGTGTTGCTGGGATGCTGGTCGTGGGTTCCCCTCTTGCCTTTAGGACTGTTGTGTTGGGGGCTGTTATTTTCTGGTTTGCTCCTTTCTCCCTGCGCTTCCTCCTTGCCTCTGCTGCCCTGGTTCTCTCCTCTTTCGTCCTGTCCCTCTGCAGGAATACTTTTTTGTATCCCTCCACATGCTGCAGACGACTCTTCCTTTTGAGAATATCCTCCTTCGTGGTTTCGTTTGTAAACACCACCTTTACAAGTTGGTTTCTGTACTTGTTGTACCAGCCCAACCTGAAAACCTTCTCAATGTTTTGTTCAGCCCCTTCCATCTGTAACTCCTTCAATAGCCCACGTACTGCCTCTCTATCATTGTTATTCCAATCTTGCCTGTTGGATCCTTCCTGTTCTTTGATGCCTACAACTACCACTGATCTTTTTCTCTCCAGCATCTGAGTGGTGCACCTTGCTGCTTCCTGTGAGGTAGCAGCTTGCATGGCTACCTCCCACACTGTGGCCATTGCTTCTGAGCTCTTTTTCAGTATGTCCGCAAATGTTTCTGGTACAGAGGCATTTCCTTCCAATGTAACATTTCCACCTTCCCTCTGGTTGATAATCTGATGCTCGGTCTCTTTATTTTTCTCTGTGAGGGATTTGATCTCCTCCCTTGCTGATGTCAGCACACTTTGCAGGTTGTTAATTGAAATCCTCATTTCATGCATCTCCCTCCGGAATTCCTCCAGAACTTGGGTTAACATTTCCTTCGTTTGGTCACTTTGGCTGTTTCCTATGTCCCTGTTGCGTCCTCCTGCCATTTTGTCCCTTGTCAGGAGAGAGAGCAAGAGAGAGAGAGAGCAATAGAGAGAGAGCAAGAGAGAGAGAGAGCAAGAGAGAGAGAGAGCAATAGAGAGAGAGCAAGAGAGAGAGAGAGCAATAGAGAGAGAGCAAGAGAGAGAGAGAGCAATATAGAGAGAGCAAGAGAGAGAGAGAGCAAGAGAGAAAGAGAGAGAGAGAGAGCAAGAGAGAGAGAGAGAGAGAGAGAGAGAGAGAGAGAGAGAGAGAGAGAGAGAGAGAGAGAGAGAGAGAGAGAGAGAGAGAGAGAGAGAGAGAGAGAACGTGTGAGTGTGTGTGTGTGTGCGTGGGATGGGGGTTAAGAGGATTTGTGGTGTCTGCAGATTACAGCAGGTAAGAGAGGGGGTAAGAGAGGGGTGGATTATGAGTGAGGATTATATCCCCTTTCCATGAAAGGTGTTAATCCCTTCTAGCCTGACTGGACGTATGTGTGAGTACGTGCGTGTGCATGTGTTTGTTTTTGCGTGTGCGTGCGTGTGTGCTTGCAAACGTACGTGTGCGTGCGTATGTGTGTGCGTGCGTGTGTTACGGGGGTCCCGTAAAATGTCAACCACTACCCAAATTGAGCCACTTTGATATTTTAAATGTATCTTGTATACTGAATAAGAATTTGGTAATATTTTACCTCTGTACACCTGAAGATTTGAGCAGAATTTGTGTGTGCGTATATGTGTGCGTTTTTGCATGTGCGTGCGTGTGTGCGTGCAAACGTACGTGGGCGTGCGTGCGCATGTCACGAGTTCCCGTATGCGTTAACTTCTACCCAAATGAGCCACTTTGAGAATTTTTTAATATATATGCTATCCTGAACAAAAATTTGATAATATTTTACCTTGCATTGTACACCTGATTAATTAACCAGAGAGTGGTACATACCAGTCTTCCTTTCCGCTCACACAACTAGATGAGTAATGATGATGTATGGTTGACGGTGCTCCGTCGTCGCCTTCCACTTGGTGATTCACTAAGTGCTAGTAGATTGACGATGGCAGTTCTTCTCTATCTACACAAAGCTCTGGAGTCAGTTACTGTATCGTTGTGTTCCAATTCACTAATTTACTTTACCACTGATCACAGTCACCACCCAACAAACACAATCAGGTAGTTCCACGGCGGGTCATCCCACCTGGCTGTCAGGTCAGGTCGCTCCACGCGGTCCTCCACACTGTATATGCACCGGTGATGCCATTAGCTCCACTTTTGTTTCTTCGCATTATCGCTAGCGATATGACTATGCCTTGTTGCACCCTGCTAGCTACACACTGCACCCTGCAAATACTATGATCTAGCCTCTATTCTCCTTCAATGTCCCGAGAAATTGACGAATTTCCGCGGACCTCACTAACCGTGTGTGTCTTCTACCGTCGTCGGCCTACGACGATGGTAGGAGTGCGTGCGTGTGCATGTGTTTGTTTTTGCGTGTGCATGTGTATGTGCTTGCAAACGTACGTGTGCGTGCGTGTGTTACGGGGGTCCCATAAAATGTCAACCTCTACCCAAAATGAGCCACTTAATGATATTTTAAATGTATCTGATAAACTGAACAAGAATTTGATAATATTTTACCTCTGTACACCTGAAGAATTGACCAGAGAGGGGTACCTACCTGTCAGCCTCCCGCTCACACAACCAGGTGAATAATTACGATGTTTGGAAAACGAAGTGTTCTGTCGTCGCCTCCCACGTGGTGATTCACTAATCCAGTAGATTGATGATGGCGGTTCTTCTTTATCTAACACAAATCTCTGGAGTCAGTCACTGTATCGGTGTGTCTGTTGAGTTACAGTTCACCAATTAACTGTACCTGTGATCACTTGACCCAATATGTAAACAAAGCCTCGTGGGCCCTCCCACGTGGCCTATCTGGTGAATTCACTGTTTAACACAAAGTTCTAGTGATATCACTGTATTTTTTCTTTCCTATTCGCGGGGGTTATACGCTTTGTGATACCCCCCTAGATCTGTGATCTGTCACTGTAGCCTTAATTAACCCAAAAATATTGGCGTTTATTGTAGCGCGTAACCCCAGCGACCCTCTCACGTGGCTGGCAGAGCTAAGCTGAACTGTGTGTGTGTGTGTGTGTGTATGTGTGTGTGTGTGTGTGTGTGTGTGTGTGTGTGTGTGTGTGTGTGTGTGTGTGT